>NW_027198245.1:0-47474 GCF_038502225.1 Cherax quadricarinatus
ACTGTATATTAAAAATAATAAATGATTATATATATATATATATATATATATATATATATATATATATATATATATATATATATATATATATATATATATATATATATAGATATATATATATATATATATATATATATATATATATATATATAGGGGTGTTAATGTTGCAGTTTAAAAACTGTAGTGTAAAGCACCCTTCTGGCAAGACAGTGATGGAGTGAATGATGGTGAAAGTTTTTCTTTTTCGGGCCACCCTGCCTTGGTGGGAATCGGCCAGTGTGATAATAAAAAAAATATATATATATATATACGCATATATATATATATATATATATATATATATATATATATATATATATATATATATATATATATATATATATATATATATATATATCTAGGGGGATAGGGGGGCAATGTGGCAGATGTTGCAGGTGTATGGTGTAGGAGGTAGGTTACTGAAAGCAGTGAAGAGTTTTTACGAGGATAGTGAAGCTTAAGTTAGAGTATGTAGGAGAGAGGGAAATTATTTCCCGGTAAAAGTAGGCCTTAGACAAGGATGTGTGATGTCACCGTGGTTGTTTAATATATTTATAGATGGGGTTGTAAGAGAAGTAAATGCGAGGGTCTTGGCAAGAGGCATGGAGTTAAAAGATAAAGAATCACACATAAAGTGGGAGTTGTCACAGTTGCTCTTTGCTGATGACACTGTGCTCTTGGGAGATTCTGAAGAGAAGTTGCAGAGATTGGTGGATGAATTTGGTAGGGTGTGCAAAAGAAGAAAATTAAAAGTGAATACAGGAAAGAGTAAGGTTATGAGGATAACAAAAAGATTAGGTGATGAAAGATTGGATATCAGATTGGAGGGATTAGATTTTTAGATTTTGCCACCGAAGTGGCTAGTTTATTGTGCACCCCATATCCATCCTGTGGACGGTAGCGCGAGAGCATGTGGATACACAAAAGGCCTAGGAACTAGGCCCCAAAGGGTTAACAGGAATACATATGGATTTATATCTACATATCTATAGTTCACTTATCTGTTACAAGCAAATTTAGGAAATTTGCTTAGTATATCTGGTATCTTATTTTCATTAATAAGATATCTTGACATGTCACATAGGTTATTATACTGTCTGTCTCTGTATTTCTCAATAAGTGGACAATTAAGCACATAGTGTTCAAGAGAGTGACCATATGCCTGATCACATAATTTACATTTAGTTTGATCATCATCTGTGTGTCTCCCAAACTGCCAGAAGTACTTGTAACCAAGCCTAAGCCTGGCCACTACAACATCAGTCAGTCTGTTCACATTGCAAGGTTCTCCATAAACATACTTATCTACGTTCATGTTATCATAGTGGGTTATAGATCTACTCAGGCTTCTAACTGCATTCCTATAACAATCATCTTCATTATTTACTTCTCTCCTAATATTATTCCTAATGCTAGACACAGTTATACCAAAGTTATATTCTACGTTCTCCTTCTGGATACTCTTCTTGGCTAACATATCAACTTTATCATGAAGGAGTAATCCAATGTGTGATGGGATCCATAGCAATTGTACATTAATTCCTTTGTCCCTAATTTTTGAGTATCTATACCTGGCTTCCCCAATGAGCATGTTGTTGGAGTCATTATATGAGCCAAGAGCCTTCAATGATGACATAGAATCAGTAATGATGATAGAGTCAAGCTCAGTGTCATAGGTTAGCTTTAGCGCCATTAGGATTGCAAACAATTCAGTTTGCAGTGTAGACGCCCAGTTGTTAATTCTTATGCCTAACTCAACAAATTTATTATCGTTCTTAACTAGGGAGGTGGCAACAAGAGCAGATGCAGCCCTGCCAGAAGACTCCTGTTTAGATCCATCAGTGTATATAACTTGTGATAACTTATTACTACCAGCTAGGAAGATTTAAGGAAGGGATTACTAGCAATGAGCTTCTTGGGAGGGACTTGTAGGTATGTGATATTAAATGAACACATCTTCCATGGAGGGGTGAAATGCTCTTGTTGCCTACAGTGATACAGTTCATGCAGGTTATAAAACTTAATGCAATTGCACGTTTTCACAATCCATTTAGATCTGTGTGTATTTACCTCTAGACACTTGGTAAGATTCACTGTGACAGTGTCTGGTTCGTTTCTCAACATTCTAATACCGAGCACAGTGTTAATTTCAACAATCCTATCAGGAGGGAGAGAGTATGGAGGAGGTGAATGTATTCAGATATTTGGGAGTGGACGTTTCAGCGGATGGGTCTATGAAAGATGAGGTGAATCATAGAATTGATGAGGGGAAAAGGGTGAGTGGTGCACTTAGGAGTCTGTGGAGACAAAGAACTTTGTCCTTGGAGGCAAAGAGGGGAATGTACGAGAGTATAGTTTTACCAACGCTCTTATATGGGTGTGAAGCATGGGTGATGAATGTTGCAGCGAGGAGAAGGCTGGAGGCAGTGGAGATGTCATGTCTGAGGGCAATGTGTGGTGTGAATATAATGCAGAGAATTCGTAGTTTGGAAGTTAGGAGGAGGTGCGAGATTACCAAAACTGTTGTCCAGAGGGCTGAGGAAGGGTTGTTGAGGTGGTTCGGACATGTAGAGAGAATGGAGCGAAACAGAATGACTTCAAGAGTGTATCAGTCTGTAGTGGAAGGAAGGCGGGGTAGGGGTCGGCCTAGGAAAGGTTGGAGGGAGGGGGTAAAGGAGGTTTTGTGTGCGAGGGGCTTGGACTTCCAGCAGGCATGCGTGAGCGTGTTTGATAGGAGTGAATGGAGACAAATGGTTTTTAATACTTGACGTGCTGTTGGAGTGTGAGCAAAGTAACATTTATGAAGGGGTTCAGGGAAACCGGCAGGCCGGACTTGAGTCCTGGAGATGGGAAGTACAGTGCCTGCACTCTGAAGGAGGGGTGTTAATGTTGCAGTTTAAAAACTGTAGTGTAAAGCACCCTTCTGGCAAGACAGTGATGGAGTGAATGATGGTGAAAGTTTTTCTTTTTCGGGCCACCCTGCCTTGGTGGGAATCGGCCAGTGTGATAATAAAAAAAAAATAAATATATATATATATATATATATATATATATATATATATATATATATATATATATATATATATATATATATATATATATATATATAAATATGTGTGTGTGTGTGTGTGTGTGTGTGTGTGTGTGTGTGTGTGTGTGTGTGTGTGTGTAAAATCTTTGAACACTTGCCGTATCCCACCAAGGCAGGGTGGCCCAAAAAGAAAAACGAAAGTTTCTCTTTTTAATTTTAGCAATTTATACAAGATGAGGGGTTACTAGCCCCTTATTCCCGGCATTTTAGTCGCCTCTTACGACACGCATGGCTTACGGAGGAAGAATTCTGTTCCACTTCCCCATGGAGATAAGAGGAAATAAACAAGAACAAGAACTAGAAAGAAAATAGAAGAAAACCCAGAGGGGTGTGTATATATATGCTTGTACATGTATGTGTAGTGTGACCTAAGTGTAAGTAGAAGTAGCAAGACGTACCTGAAATCTTGCATGTTTATGAGACAGAAAAATGGACACCAGCAATCCTACCATCATGTAAAACAATTACAGGCTTTCGTTTTACACTCACTTGGCAGGACGGTAGCACCTCCCTGGGTGGTTGCTGTCTACCAGCCTACTACCAACTGTTAGCTACTACTACCTAGGATATATATATATATATATATATATATATATATATATATATATATATATATATATATATATATATATATATATATATATATATATATATATATATATATATATATATATATATATATATATATATATATATATATATATATATATATATATATATATATATATATATATATATATATATATATATATATATATATATATATGCATTTATCTGAATGTAACTAATTATGTACATAACAGTAAATGATAACAAAGATAATTATTATTTATCAATGTTACATAGACAAGTAGGAATTTGGGACACCTAGGTCGCAAAAAATGTCCCCCTTCGATACCTACCACTGTCATATCCACAAGTTACTCTGGACCTATTAATTAAATGAAATATACATCACCAGGAATACTGGTAAATATATAAATTTGTGGACTGTATATTAAAAATAATAAATGTTATATATATACACAATTACATAACAGAAGGAAAATATATCTTAATATCACTCACCAATTTGACTGGAGATTAATGTGTATCATACTCAGAAAACCTCACTCTAACTAAATCTATGAAAATAATGCTGGCCAGAATTACACAAAAATCTAGAGAGCTTATCTGAGGTTCCTGGAGCTGTCTTGTCCAGTCGTCTGATATCTCAAGTTATGCAGGAATGCACATCCACCAATTTCGCCTCCTATTTGAGAGGTGTCAACACAATCTTAACCTCTAGAGCACGAAAAATTCTTCCCAGTACACCAACGTTTGTACAAAATTGAAAACCAAGATGGCGAGTGTCTCTACTTTTTTTGATAACATACTTCTTTTAAAAATACAATATAGGGCATCTATTTACCTATAAATTACCGTATTTCCGGAAAATATATACAGTATTTTCCACATATATATGTACACATTTATACAACAGGAGAATATATCTTAATGATAACACTCACCAATTTGACTGGAGGTTAACGTGTCATGTACAGGACCCCCCCCCCTTTTGCCTACATTTATGAAGAATTTACTGGCCAGAAATTAAACATAATTTAGACAGCTTATCTTAGGTTCCTGGAGTTGTCCTGTCCTGTTGCCTGATTCTCAAATTATGCAGGAATGCACATCCATCAATTTCGCCTCCCATTTGAGAGGTGTCAGCCCGATTTTAACCTCTAAAGCACGAAAAATTCTTCCCATTATTCACAACGTGTTATTCAATTCAAACAAAATGGCGACTCTCCTCCCCAGCCGCAGGTTTCCCATTTTCGATAACATACTTCTTTTAAAAATACAATATAGGGCATCTATTTACCTATAAATTACCGTATTTCCGGAAAATATATATAGTATTTTCCACAGTGTGGGTCGCAATCCTGGCGGACAAGACTGAAGGACTCCAATGGAAATAAGAGAGACAGTCCTCGATGACGCATTGACTTTTTTTAGGGTATCCTAGGTAGCTAACCGTCAGGGTTAAAAATCCGAACAAATCTTATCTTTCCACTCGTCCATGGATCGAATCTCGATTCCTCGGCTTTTTAAGTGAGCTGAGACCGTTACCAGTTGAACCACGACCATGTGATTTATTAGGAACTATTTGTTTTCATTCATTTTCCCAATGAGAATTTCTGTCCCCTATAAACCACCAACAAGAATAAACCATTTGCTCTGATGACCCTACAAATCCTGAGAAAAGAAAAGTATTTAATTGGGGGCTTCCTCACTTCAGTGCCTACCTTGCTCGTTACACTGTCAGAAGCTCCATACTTCAGAACACACTGTCGCAGTCAGTGTCTAATGGGAAATTTGGTTACCGTTTCTATTCCTGAAGGAATTTCCTATCCCCAAATTCCCGCCAAACTTTGAGTACTATTCCTTCCCAAGAAACTGGGAAGTAAAGCTCAATAAGGTGTTAACTATGGTGGCGCTCAATAAACCTCAACAAAAGCAAAAGTTGATATTAAGTGGACTTCTGCACCAGCTTTGGTGTGAGGACGTCTCGCTCTCGTTTGAGCATCAGTGACAAATATCTACCCTGTTCTCTATGAAAGGCTTGTCCTCATTTTATTCTGCCTGTTGGGCACATCAAGAAAAGGGCGCCATTTATCACTTCCACTTTAATGCTCGGAGGAAATTTATTGGTCTTGGTGGGAATAAATTACCGAATTTAGGCGAGGGTGTAGGTTTCCCACACTGGGGCTTAAGCAAAGGGAATCTTCCTGACATAATTAGGAACTTTTGTATTCCTGTCTGAATTTGCAAAGTGAGTGCATATTCTTGTTCCTTTCCTCACCAAATTTTGGGCAATACTTCTTTCTTGTACGCAGCGTTGTGTGACCACTATGGGCTTAGCGCTTCCTTGTACAAGCAGGGCTCGATACGGCGAGAGCTTCAGTGACTCCCTACCCAACAAAAGAGAAAAATAGTGGAAATTGAACTCGTGTATTAGACTTCTGCGTCAGCCTTCATCGAGTGTGGACGTCTGTCTCTCGCCTGTGTATCAGTGACAAATTTCCATCGTTCTCTCTGGGACGCTTGTCCTCGTCTATTCTGCCCGCCGGGCACTCTACAGGAGGGACACCTGTTCATCGGGTTACTTGAGCCAGCTCCATTTTTTTCCGCTCTGTGGATAATTCTTTAACGGTCTTTGGTGGGAAGCTGGTTACTGAACTCAGGTGGGGGTGTGTGTGCGTCCCGCTCTGCTGGGACTTGGCAAGGTGGTCCACCGGATCTAATCGGAAACTTAAAGTTTTATGTCTCTGTTTACAAAGGAACTTTTGTTGGCAACAAATCTCCCCCAACATTGGGAAGGCGGTCTCGATACAGCGTATGTTGTCAGTGGCCCTGATAAACCCAACAAAGAAGAAAAAAAAGATATAAGTTAAGTTTTTTCAGATACACATAAATAGTCACATAAATTATCATACATAGCAATATGTGTGTAAATTACCAAAAAAGTCAGACAAAGTGTCTTATTTCCATTGGGGTCCTTGTAATAACTGATAAAAGGAGATATACTAGGAATAAGGTATTTAGCGCTTCTTTTTTTTATAATAATAATAATAGGAATAAGGTAAAGTGAGTTATTTGTAAGTATTAAGTCCTGGAGACGAGGAACTTCTGTGCCGACTGAACAAGTCAGAGAAGAGGAAGAACTCTTGCAATTATCGGCAGGAGAAGAAACCTTTTTTTATTTATTTATTTATTCATGATACATAAAGTACAAAGAAATACAGTGGTTAAGTGTAACATGGCAAAGCCCCTAATATGCAGAGCATTATGGGCAGGCTTAAAATTAACTTAAGATTAACTAAGCAATGATATATTCTGTGGTAAACATTATCGTAAACAAATAACAATTAAGCACAAATGAGTATTTCAAAGATAGGTCATATGATTATTTACTGTGTTGCTGAGCATTCAGTAGAATGGAGTATTCTGTTAGGTAATGTAATTAAAAATAACAAAGTTTCATTGGGTGACAGGTTAAGATAAGATAAGATTTCGTTCGGATTTTTAACCCCGGAGGGTTAGCCACCCAGGATAACCCAAGAAAGTCAGTGCGTCATCGAGGACTGTCTAACTTATTTCCATTGGAGTCCTTAATCTTGTCCCCCAGGATGCGACCCACACCAGTCGACTAACACCCAGGTACCTATTTGCTGCTAGGTGAACAGGACAACAGGTGTAAGGAAACGTACCTGGAGTTTACCTGGAGAGAGTTTCGGGGGTCAACGCCCCCGCGGCCCGGTCTGTGACCAGGCCTCCTGGTGGATCAGCGCCTGATCAACCAGGCTGTTGCTGCTGGCTGCACGCAAACCAACGTACGAGCCACAGCCCGGCTGATCAGGAACTGACTTTAGGTGCTTGTCGAATGTTTCCACCCGCCGGGAATCGAACCCGGGCCCTCCGTGTGTGAAGCGGGAGCTTTATCCACCAGGCCACCGGGCCATTTATGAGATACAATTATTCAGTATTCATTTAGTTGTGGTTGAGTAAGTGATTTTTAAGAAGATACTTGAATTTATAAACCGACATTGTTTCTTTTATATTCATAGGTAATGAATTCCAGACTTTTGGGCCTTTTATGTGCATTGTTTTTTTACATAGTGTGAGATGGACTCGAGGAACATCAAAGAGTGATCTGTGCCTTGTGTTATGATCATGTGTTCTGTTGAGGTTGGCAAGGAGAAGTTTGAGGGGAGGGTTTATATCCGAGTTTAGTGTTCTATGTATGTAGTAGGTACAATAATAAGTATGGATGTTTTATACAGTGAGTAAGTTTAGAGTTTTGAATATTGGTGGAGTGTGCTGCCTGTAGTGCGAATTTGTTATCATTCTAACTGCAGCCTTTTGTTGGGTAATTAATGGTCTGAGATGGTTTATTGTTGTTGAGCCTCATGCACAAATTCCATAGGTGAGATAGGGGTAAATAAGTGAGTGATATAGGGCCAGGAGGGCTGACTGTGGAACATAGTACCGTATCTTCGATAGTATGCCTACGGTCTTGGAAATTTTCTTGGAAATTTGTTGAACATGTGTTTCAAATTTGAGTCTGTTATCAAGGTGGATTCATAAAAATTTTCCCTCTGTGAACTTTGTGATAGGTGATCCGTTTATCATTTATGTTAAGAGGGACATCTGTAGCTCTGTTACCAAACTGAATGAAATAGGTTTTGTCAATGTTGAGAGTAAGTTTGTTAGTCCTCATTCAGGTAGACATTTTCTGTAATTCAGTATTCTCAGCAAACTGCACGTAATATGAAGAAGAGTTCTGTCTGACTTATTTGGGTGGGGGGGGGGGGTTGGGAGGGGAGATTATCCTAGCTAATTTAAGCTATATATGATAATTGTACTTATTTCACTAAATAAACTTACATACCTTTTAAATTACAGGTATCCTCACCTGCTCACCTGTATGTGGTTGCAGGGACAAGGACCCCAATGGAAATGTCACTTCGACTTATTTTTTTGGATTATCCTTGTTAATTAGCCTGGTGGCTAAAGCTCCCGCTTCACACACGGAGGGCCCGGGTTCGATTCCCGGCGGGTGGAAACATTTCGACACGTTTCCTTACACCTGTTGTCCTGTTCACCTAGCAGCAAATAGGTACCTGGGTGTTAGTCGACTGGTGTGGGTCGCATCCTGGGGGACAAGATTAAGGACCCCAATGGAAATAAGTTAGACAGTCCTCGATGACGCACTGACTTTCTTGGGTTATCCTGGGTGGCTAACCCTCCGGGGTTAAAAATCCGAACAAAATCTTATCTTAATACAGCTACATAGATTATCATACATAGCAGCATATGTGTAGAGAACCTAGGATAACCCAAAAAAGTCAGACAGTGACTTTTTTTCCATTGGGGTCCTTTTAATACCTTATATTATAATTGTGCTTCTATGTACCTGTGCCTAAATAAAGTTACGTTCTTACAGCTCCTGAAGAACTCGTGCATGTAGTCATCAGAAGTGAACCTATAAGCTGCTGGCATCTCGAAGAAGAGGAACATCAGAAGAGCATGGAGAGGCATGACAGCCTCTCTGATTGTGAGGAATCAGACGATGAATGGTTCTTTGACTCGGTTAGAAGGTAAAGTATATTGTTTGTAAGGAAACATTATATTAATATTACTTTGAGAAGCAAAATAATATAATTACAGAATTATATATATTGCCTGAATTTGCTCTTGTACTAGAGCCTTGAGCTCAGTTGCAGAACCTGGTTGCAATCCATGGAGAGGTGGCACGTTTCCATAGACAAATAAGAGATAAGATAAGATTTTGTTGTAATTTTTAACCCTGGAGGGTTAGCCACTGAGGATAACCCAAGAAAGGCAGTGTCATCAAGGGACTGTCTGTCTTATATCCATTAGTGCACTCAAATCTTGTTCCCCCAGGATGCAACCTACTCCAGTCAGACACCCAGGACCCCAATGTTAATAAGTCACTGTCTGATTTTTTTGGGTTATCCTAGGCTGTCTACACATATGCTGCTATGAATGATAATCTATGTAACTGTATTTGTGTATACCTGAATCAACTTCATTATTTACTTGCTAGGGGAATGGGACAACAGGTGTAAGGAAACACCTAATGTTTCTACCCTTGCTGAGGAATGAGCCATGAACACTCAGCGTGTGAAGTGAGAGCTTTGCCTACCAAGCCACAGGCCACATGTATCAGGCCATGGGCCACCAGCTAATAATAATAATAATAATAATAATAATAATAATAATAATAATAATAATATCTTTATTTCTACAAGTACATGATACAATTTACACAAACACCTTATTCAACGACATACTATATAGAAAGCTCCTGGTTATGCAGAGCATTTTGGGCAACTTAAGTTAATTTTGTTCCCAGGGCATGATCCTCACCAGTCATCTGACACCCAGGTACTTCATGCTAGGTGAACAGTGACAGCAGATGTCTTAAGGAAACATGCCTCAATGTTTCCATTAGTACCGGGGATCAAACCATGGACACTCAGTGTGTGAGCTGAGTGTGCCACCAGTTGAACTATGGGAAAAGTTGCTCTAGTTCACCTAGAAACAATAGGTACCTGGGTGTTAGAAGACTGTTGTAAGTCACATGGGCTGGCTCTCTTCGGTTACTAACCCTTATGGGTTAAGTAAGTAAATTTATTTAGGCACAGGCACATGTAAGTACAGTTATCATACATAGTGTAAATTACCTAGGATAACACAAAAAAGTCAGATAAAAATGACTTATTTCCATTGGGGGTTAATAAACTCCTTATTTTTTGGGTTTTCCTAGGTAATTTACATGTATGTTACTACATGTGATAATCTGTGTAACTGTATTTGTGTACCTGTACCTAAATAAACTTACTTAACCTTACAAGAGCATACAGGTTTAGCACATGTTTTTGAGGGTAGTAATAATAATTATTCCTCTACATGCAAGTTTTTTTAGTATAATCCTTCTGCTTACTTCTTAAGCTTGGTGTCATAGGGAGGTATTCACATTTGTGTTATAAGCTCAATGTCACATAGAGGTACTGTATTCACAATTGTGTTATTGTATTTAGTCAGTATAGACATACAACACTGTACTTCCATCTTGGAAGGTGGCTTGATGCTGGTAGGATGAGCCCCTGATCTGAAGAATTAGATTTATCCTCCCCTTCATTGAACGAAACTTCCAATTCTTGATGGTGCTGTGTTACCCCTACACACACACATACACATACATACTCTATATGCATACATATATTGATTATACAGTGAACCCAACCTTTTCGTCTTTAATTCATTCCAGAGAGTCTGATGAAATGTGAAATCGGTGAAAACTGAAACCATTTTCCCCATAAGAAATAATGTAAATCCAATTAATCTGTTCCAGTTACCCAAAAGCATTAACAAAAAATAATTTTTTATACATTAATATAGATTTACATACAGAAAAGAATGAGAAATCAAGTAGAAAAAATAATAACATGACACTTACCTTTATTGAAGACTCTCGTTGGTGTATAGAAGATGGGAGGAGGAGAGCTCTTGCAGCTCTACCCTCTACCACAATCACTACCACCATCACAACCACTACCACCCTCTACCACCATCACAACCTCTACCACCATCACAACTGCTACCACCCTCTACCACCATCACAACTGCTACCACCCTCTACCACCATCACAACCACCCTCTACCACCATCACTACCACCCTCTACCACCATCACTACCACCCTCTACCACCATAACCACTACCACCCTCTACCACCATAACCACTACCATCCTCTACCACCATAACCACTACCACCCTCTACCACCATAACCACTACCACCCTCTACCACCATAACCACTACCACCCTCTACCACCATAACCACTACCACCCTCTACCACCATAACCACTACCACCCTCTACCACCATAACCACTACCACCCTCTACCACCATAACCACTACCACCCTCTACCACCATAACCACTACCACCCTCTACCACCATCACAACCACTACCACCCTCTACCACCATCACTAACACCCTCTACCACCATCACAACTACTACCACCCTTTACCACCATCACAACCACTACCACCATCACAACCACTACCACCATCACTACCACCCTCTACTACCATCACAACCACTACCACCATCACTACCACCCTCTACCACCATCACAACCACTACCACCCTCTACCACCATTACTACCACTACCACCCTCTATCACCATCACTACCACCCTCTATCACCATCACTACCACCCTCTACCACCATCACTACCACCCTCTACCACCATCACTACCACCCTCTACCTCCATCACCACAACCCTCTACCACCATCACAACCACTACCACCCTCTACCACCATCACTACCACCCTCTACCTCCATCACCACAACCCTCTACCACCATCACAATCACTACCACCCTTTACCACCACCACTTTCATATTTTTCTACAAACTTTTTCTTTAATTCTATCGTTTTTCTCACCTTCTTTACCAAAGGACTGGCATTAGCAGTTTTGTTTGGGCCCATGGTGGCTTATTTAGCAGTCACACAGAATAAACAAGTACAAGAAACAATGAATTATTATGAAATTATTACTTCTCAACATCTTCGATTGTTTGTGATCTGTTTTGTTAGCACATATACCCCTTTTCCAACATCAGCTTTCTTGATATCTTTTTTATTCACCAGGATGGAACTGATCATTGATGCAGACTTCCCGTACATCCTGGCGAGATCGGCCATGCGTATACCACTTTCGTACTTTACCTGGAGTTTACCTGGAGAGAGTTCCAGGGGTCAACGCCCCCATGGCCCGGTCTGTGACCAGGCCTCCTGGTGGATCGGAGCCTGATCAACCAGGCTGTTACTGCTGGCTGCACGCAATCCAACGTACGAGCCACAGCCCTGCTGTTCTTTCTTGAATTCTATCATGTTTCTCGCCTTCTTTATCAAAGGGCTGGCACTCAGGACTTTCTTTGGCCCTGTGGTGGCTTGGTGGAGTAGTCGCACTCAAGAAACAAGCACAAAAAACAATGGATTATTATGAAATGTTTTGGATGAACGCATGGGATGAGGCTTACTCACCGAGAAACAATGGAAAACTGAGTCACGAAAGCATGGGAATCTTTTTTGTGGGCGCTCGAGTGGCTGAGTCACGCGGACGCATTTGGGACGGACCATTTTCAACTCTACAAAAACCGAGCGGTTGTAGAAAAATGGGACAAAATTTAGTCAAAGAAAGTCATTGAAACCCGAATCCTACGAAAACTGGGGCATACGAAAACTGAGGTTCCACTGTATGCTTCTGAAGACTGCTGTTAAATTTCTACAATGCTTGTGATAAGCAGGTTACTCACTAGTGTACAGGAGTGAGTGTGCACCTCAGTGAAAAAGATCTAGGTTAAGTAAGGGTCTATTTAGGCTTTATACATAATTTTACCATCTGACAATGGTTTAACATAGTATGTTACTTAAAACTGGACCCAATATAATCCTGAGTAATACAGGACATTGAAACAAGACTCCTTATAAGTACCTGCTGCCTGTATTTACCTAGCAGTATGTGAACCTTAATTAATCTTTTTTTCATCTATCTACTGCTCCATTTGTTGTTAACAATTCCTCCTATTCACTTTATGCTCCACTTATATTATTATCAACCTCATATTTATTATCCTCATCCTAATCCCCCATAATTCTATTCCTCATCATCAATCATTATTACTGCCACTCTTTGGCATATTCGCTTTCCCATCCGTATTTATAAGCATTCAAAGCATCCATTTTGTTTTCCAGACATCCTTTACCTACAGTATATACCCATAAAATTTATTCAGGCTGATAGTATTTCATATGTCATCTTATTTAAATGGTTTATTCAGAAATTTAAAATTTTCTGACTTGCACCTATCAACATGTGTATGTTACAGATACGAAGACTTGCTAATATACGATGTACATGGGTTTATTTGCTCTGCAGCCTTCTGTGATGACAGCAGATTGCTTTTGGCAGTTTCTAGAGGTGAGGGGTAAAGGTTTCTTGTGGTCATCCATAACTATTAATAAAAATGAATGTAGACAAGTACAGTAAATGTTTGATATAATGAACCTCTTTATAACAGACTTTGGAAATGTACAGGTAAAAATTCACTGTGTCAATCCTGTTGGTTACAGGATTGTTCAATATTGTCACTATGACAGGAAAGCAATCTCTTCTCTCCACCACAATTATCATTACTGGCCACTTGCTCCCCCTATTAGTTTGTTATATTTAAGGTTTACTGTATCATATATGAAGTACATACAGAAGATAATATGTAGAACATTTTCCTGCATCCATAAGTATAACCTTCAACAGCATATAAAGTCCCATGCCTCAGCATTAGACGACACACCCACAATAAACTCTGGCCCCTGAAAACAAATTAGTGTTCTTTTCTTGAGAACAATCTAGACAAGTACCATGACTTACGAAAAGTATAGAGTAGGTCTTATCTCTGAGAAACAACAAAACGATAGCCATACTCCTCGTGCGTAACTGAATATTTATTAAAAATCTTTGTATATAAAAGGCCTGAGACAAAAAAAGCGTGCAAAGTTCATAAATTACAATCATTTAAAAAAAGCACTGTGTTTAGCTAAGTGTTATTGTATTTGAGCTGTTGAATATGTACATTTAAAATGTAATTTGTTGTTAATAGTTTTAATGTAAAAGTTATACTATATTGAACCTCATGATACTTTTAAGTAACCTAATTCTACCTAATGTTTACCCAGTTACTGTTAAGCTTGCCAGTTATGTTCTTATTTTAATTTTTCTTTCTTGTCTTTTTGTTTATTTTTTACTTTTATATAGATAGTAAGATGCTTCAGTTTATAATTTAACTGTTATATATACTACTTCATAAAACCTTTTATTCCTCCTCACCCTGTTTCTCTCTTTTTTTTTCTTTTCTGTTTTCTTTTCATTATTCTCTTTGTGTTTTGTACACTAGTATTTTTTTTGTTTTGCTCACACACATTCCAGAGTCTGGCCCTAGGTCAGACTCGGGGAGTGGAAAAGCTCTTGGAACTCATCAAATGTACCAAAGGTTTTATATTATTTTTTTTTATTAACACATTGGCCGTTTCCCACCAAGGCAGGGTGGCTCAAAAAAGAAAAACTTTCATCATCATTCACTCCATCACTTGCCAGAGGCATGCTTACACTACAGTTATAAAACTGCAACATTAACACCCCTCCTTCAGAGTGCCGGCACTGTACTTCCCATCTCCAGGAATCACGTCCGGCCTGCCGGTTTTGTTGAATCCCTTCATAAATGTTACCTTGCTTTTTTTAATGTGTTTATTATGCACCCCAAACCAATCCTGTGGGCAGTAATCAAAAGATTACAGAGGTACATTATAGGTCCAGGGACTGGGCCCCAAAGTTTTGATAGCTGAACAAGTGACAAAGGTAATGAACTCCAGGTAGATATGGTCACAATCATGACAAGTTACAAAGGTATTTACAGATTACAGAGGTACATAATGGGTTCAGGGACTGGGAACCAAAGCTTTAATAGTTGAACAAGGTACAAAGGTAATGAACTCACAAGTTACAAAGGTAATGAATCATGTAAGTAAGTAAATTTACTTACTTACGTTTATACATGGCTACAAGTTACCTTGCTTACACTCCAACAGCACGTCAAGTCCTAAAAGCCATTTGTCTCCATTTGCTCCTATCTAACATGCTCATGCACGCTTGTGGGAAGTCCAAGCTCCTCGCACACAAACTCTCCTTTACCTCCTCCCTCCAACCTTTCCTAGGTCGACCCCTACCCTGCCTTCCCTCCATTACAGATTTATACACTCTCGAAGTTATTCTATTTTGTTGCATCTTCTCTACATGTTCAAACCATCTCAATAACACCACCTCCAAGGTATCCTTTTAAATTTGTGAATTTCATTTATTCAACATTTTATTGAGGAATCTGCAAATAGATTTGATTTTCCTCTGACAGTACCTATATTTTTTCAGGCTTGTCACACAAATTAGTAAACAAGTTATTGAATATGAAATACCATGAGCATAGTTTTCCTCCTGTAGCTAGAAAATGGTTAATAAAGATAGGTAATTATAACCCCTATATTGAAAACTAACCATAAGATTTGATTAAAATTGTGCTCAATGAGCTTTTCCACTTAGTAATATCACTTATTTCTGGTCATTTTTTCTCCTGGACATCAGCATTAACTAAATTAAGAATGATACATTACAAAGATACAATTGTTGAAACACTAAATGAACCCAAATCTTAAATAAAACTTGAGTCCTGTATGTGGGAAGTACAGTGCCTGCACTCTAAAGGAGGGGGGTAGGGATACTTGCTGTTTAGAATGGCATCTAAATTGTTGTATCTGCATGCCTCTGGCAAAACAGTGATAGTATGAATGATGGTGTTTCTTTTTTGGGTCACTCAGCCTCGGTGTATGACGGCCAGCATGTTAAAAAGAAAGTAAAGCTTATGTAAATTACATAAAACCAGAAGAGCTCTGTGGCAGACCTACTGATTCCTATGAGCTATGTCATATTCTAACTTAATTTTTTTCATTTAAGTTAGGATCATAAATGGTTGTTCCATCAAAGCCAAAAGCAAATTTACCCAATAAATACCCTAAGATATTTTGCCTTTTCAGTTGCATGCAGTTGTAGTGATGACTAAAATGTCATTTTTTTTTTTTATTATCACACTGGCCGATTCCCACCAAGGCAGGGTGGCCCGAAAAAGAAAAACTTTCACCATCATTCACTCCATCACTGTCTTGCCAGAAGGGTGCTTTACACTACAGTTTTTAAACTGCAACATTAACACCCCTCCTTCAGAGTGCAGGCACTGTACTTCCCATCTCCAGGACTCAAGTCCGGCCTGCCGGTTTCCCTGAATCCCTTCATAAATGTTACTTTGCTCACACTCCAACAGCACGTCAAGTATTAAAAACCATTTGTCTCCATTCACTCCTATCAAACACGCTCACGCATGCCTGCTGGAAGTCCAAGCCCCTCGCACACAAAACCTCCTTTACCCCCTCCCTCCAACCTTTCCTAGGCCGACCCCTACCCCGCCTTCCTTCCACTACAGACTGATACACTCTTGAAGTCATTCTGTTTCGCTCCATTCTCTCTACATGTCCGAACCACCTCAACAACCCTTCCTCAGCCCTCTGGACAACAGTTTTGGTAATCCCGCACCTCCTCCTAACTTCCAAACTACGAATTCTCTGCATTATATTCACACCACACATTGCCCTCAGACATGACATCTCCACTGCCTCCAGCCTTCTCCTCGCTGCAACATTCATCACCCATGCTTCACACCCATATAAGAGCGTTGGTAAAACTATACTCTCATACATTCCCCTCTTTGCCTCCAAGGACAAAGTTCTTTGTCTCCACAGACTCCTAAGTGCACCACTCACTCTTTTTCCCTCATCAATTCTATGATTCACCTCATCTTTCATAGACCCATCCGCTGACACGTCCACTCCCAAATATCTGAATACGTTCACCTCCTCCATACTCTCTCCCTCCAATCTGATATCCAATCTTTCATCACCTAATCTTTTTGTTATCCTCATAACCTTACTCTTTCCTGTATTCACCTTTAATTTTCTTCTTTTGCACACCCTACCAAATTCATCCACCAATCTCTGCAACTTCTCTTCAGAATCTCCCAAGAGCACAGTGACTTTTTTTTTTTTTTTTTTTTTTTTTTTTTTTTTTTTTTTTTTTTTTTTTTTTTTTTTTTTTTCAACAAGTCGGCCGTCTCCCACCGAGGCAGGGTGACCCAAAAAAGAAAGAAAATCCCCAAAAAGAAAATACTTTCATCATCATTCAACACTTTCACCACACTCGCACATTATCACTGTTTTTGCAGAGGTGCTCAGAATACAACAGTCTAGAAGCATACACATATAAAGATACACAACATATCCCTCCAAACTGCCAATATCCCAAACCCCTCCTTTAAAGTGCAGGCATTGTACTTCCCATTTCCAGGACTCAAGTCCGACTATATGAAAATAACCGGTTTCCCTGAATCCCTTCACTAAATATTACCCTGCTCACACTCCAACAGATCGTCAGGTCCCAAGTACCATTCGTCTCCATTCACTCCTATCTAACACGCTCACGCACGCTTGCTGGAAGTCCAAGCCCCTTACCCACAAAACCTCCTTTACCCCCTCTCTCCAACCCTTTCGAGGACGACCCCTACCCCGCCTTCCTTCCCCTATAGATTTATATGCTTTCCATGTCATTCTACTTTGATCCATTCTCTCTAAATGACCAAACCACCTCAACAACCCCTCTTCTGCCCTCTGACTAATACTTTTATTAACTCCACACCTTCTCCTAATTTCCACACTCCGAATTTTCTGCATAATATTTACACCACACATTGCCCTTAAACAGGACATCTCCACTGCCTCCAACCGTCTCCTCGCTGCTGCATTTACCACCCAAGCTTCACACCCATATAAGAGTGTTGGTACTACTATACTTTCATACATTCCCTTCTTTGCCTCCATAGATAACGTTTTTTGACTCCACATATACCTCAACGCACCACTCACCTTTTTTCCCTCATCAATTCTATGATTAACCTCATCCTTCATAAATCCATCCGCCGACACGTCAACTCCCAAGTATCTGAAAACATTCACTTCTTCCATACTCCTCCTCCCCAATTTGATATCCAATTTTTCTTTATCTAAATCATTTGACACCCTCATCACCTTACTCTTTTCTATGTTCACTTTCAACTTTCTACCTTTACACACATTCCCAAACTCATCCACTAACCTTTGCAATTTTTCTTTAGAATCTCCCATAAGCACAGTATCATCAGCAAAAAGTAACTGTGTCAATTCCCATTTTGAATTTGATTCCCCATAATTTAATCCCACCCCTCTCCCAAACACCCTAGCATTTACTTCCTTTACAACCCCATCTATAAATATATTAAACAACCATGGTGACATTACACATCCCTGTCTAAGACCTACTTTTACCGGGAAGTAGTCTCCCTCTCTTCTACACACCCTAACCTGAGCCTCACTATCCTCATAAAAACTCTTTACAGCATTTAATAACTTACCACCTATTCCATATACTTGCAACATCTGCCACATTGCTCCTCTATCCACTCTATCATATGCCTTTTCTAAATCCATAAATGCAATAAAAACTTCCCTACCTTTATCTAAATACTGTTCACATATATGCTTCAATGTAAACACTTGATCTACACATCCCCTACCCACTCTGAAACCTCCTTGCTCATCCGCAATCCTACATTCTGTCTTACCTCTAATTCTTTCAATTATAACCCTACCGTACACTTTTCCTGGTATACTCAGTAAGCTTATTCCTCTATAATTTTTACAGTCTCTTTTGTCCCCTTTCCCTTTATATAAAGGGACTATACATGCTCTCTGCCAATCCCTAGGTACCTTCCCCTCTTTCATACATTTATTAAACAAAAGTACCAACCACTCCAACACTATATCCCCCCCTGCTTTTAACATTTCTGTCATGATCCCATCAGTTCCAGCTGCTTTACCCCCTTTCATTTTACGTAATGCCTCACGTACCTCCCCCACACTTACATTCTGCTCTTCTTCACTCCTAAAAGATGGTATACCTCCCTGACCAGTGCATGAAATTACTGCCTCTGTTTCTTCCTTAACATTTAAAAGTTCCTCAAAATATTCTCGCCATCTACCTAATACCTCCATCTCCCCATCTACTAACTCCCCTACTCTGTTTTTAACTGACAAATCCATATTTTCCCTAGGCTTTCTTAACTTGTTTAACTCACTCCAAAATTTTTTCTTATTTTCATTAAAATTTCTTGACAGTGCCTCTCCCACTCTATCATCTGCTCTCCTTTTGCACTCTCTCACCACTCTCTTTACCTTTCTTTTACTCTCCATATACTCTGCTCTTCTTATAACACTTCTGCTTTGTAAAAACCTCTCATAAGCTACCTTTTTCTCTTTTATCACACCCTTTACTTCATCATTCCACCAATCACTCCTCTTTCCTCCTGCCCCCACCCTCCTATAACCACAAACTTCTGCCCCACATTCTAATACTGCATTTTTAAAACTATTCCAACCCTCTTCAACCCCCCCACTACTCATCTTTGCACTAGCCCACCTTTCTGCCAATAGTCGCTTATATCTCACCCGAACTTCCTCCTCCCTTAGTTTATACACTTTCACCTCCCTCTTACTTGTTGTTGCCACCTTCCTCTTTTCCCATCTACCTCTTACTCTAACTGTAGCTACAACTAAATAATGATCCGATATATCAGTTGCCCCTCTATAAACATGTACATCCTGGAGCCTACCCATCAACCTTTTATCCACCAATACATAATCTAATAAACTACTTTCATTACGTGCTACATCATACCTTGTATATTTATTTATCCTCTTTTTCATAAAATATGTATTACTTATTACCAAATTTCTTTCTACACATAGCTCAATTAAAGGCTCCCCATTTACATTTACCCCTGGCACCCCAAATTTACCTACTACTCCCTCCATAACATTTTTACCCACTTTAGCATTGAAATCCCCAACCACCATTACTCTCACACTTGATTCAAAACTCCCCACGCATTCACTCAACATTTCCCAAAATCTCTCTCTCTCCTCTACACTTCTCTCTTCTCCAGGTGCATACACGCTTATTATAACCCACTTTTCACATCCAATCTTTATTTTACTCCACATAATCCTTGAATTAATACATTTATAGTCCCTCTTTTCCTGCCATAGCTTATCCTTCAACATTATTGCTACTCCTTCTTTAGCTCTAACTCTATTTGAAACCCCTGACCTAATCCCATTTATTCCTCTCCACTGAAACTCTCCCACCCCCTTCAGCTTTGTTTCACTTAAAGCCAGGACATCCAGCTTCTTCTCATTCATAACATCCACAATCATCTCTTTCTTATCATCTGCACAACATCCACGCACATTCAGACTTCCCACTTTGACAATTTTCTTCTTCTTATTCTTTTTAGTAATCTTTACAGGAAAAGGGGTTACTAGCCCATTGTTCCCGGCATTTTAGTTGACTTTTACAACACGCATGGCTTACGGAGGAAAGATTCTTATTCCACTTCCCCATGGATATAAAAGGAAAATTAATAAGACCAAGAACTATTAAGATAAAATCAAAGAAAACTCAGATGAGTGTGTATAAATAAATGTGTACATGTATGTGTAGTGTGACCTAAGTGTAAGTAGAAGTAGCAAGACATGCCTGTAATCTTGCATATTTATGAGACAGACAAAAGACATCAGCAATCCTACCATCATGTAAAACAATCACAGGCTTTCGTTTTACACTCACTTGGCAGGACGGTAGTACCTCCCTGGGTGGTGCTGCTATACCTCCCTGGGTGGTTGCTGTCTACCAACCTACTACAACCTACTACAGACTTATCCCCCTATAATTTTTGCACTCTCTTTTATCCCCTTTGCCTTTATACAAAGGAACTATGCATGCTCTCTGCCAATCCCTAGGTACCTTACCCTCTTCCATACATTTATTAAATAATTGCACCAACCACTCCAAAACTATATCCCCACCTGCTTTTAACATTTCTATCTTTATCCCATCAATCCCGGCTGCCTTACCCCCTTTCATTTTACCTACTGCCTCACGAACTTCCCCCACACTCACAACTGGCTCTTCCTCACTCCTACAAGATGTTATTCCTCCTTGCCCTATACACGAAATCACAGCTTCCCTATCTTCATCAACATTTAACAATTCCTCAAAATATTCCCTCCATCTTCCCAATACCTCTAACTCTCCATTTAATAACTCTCCTCTCCTATTTTTAACTGACAAATCCATTTGTTCTCTAGGCTTCCTTAACTTGTTAATCTCACTCCAAAACTTTTTCTTATTTTCAACAAAATTTGTTGATAACATCTCACCCACTCTCTCATTTGCTCTCTTTTTACATTGCTTCACCACTCTCTTAACCTCTCTCTTTTTCTCCATATACTCTTCCCTCCTTGCATCACTTCTACTTTGTAAAAACTTCTCATATGCTAACTTTTTCTCCCTTACTACTCTCTTTACATCATCATTCCACCAATCGCTCCTCTTCCCTCCCGCACCCACTTTCCTGTAACCACAAACTTCTGCTGAACACTCTAACACTACATTTTTAAACCTACCCCATACCTCTTCGACCCCATTGCCTATGCTCTCATTAGCCCATCTATCCTCCAATAGCTGTTTATATCTTACCCTAACTGCCTCCTCTTTTAGTTTATAAACCTTCACCTCTCTCTTCCCTGATGCTTCTATTCTCCTTGTATCCCATCTACCTTTTACTCTCAGTGTAGCTACAACTAGAAAGTGATCTGATATATCTGTGGCCCCTCTATAAACATGTACATCCTGAAGTCTACTCAACAGTCTTTTATCTACCAATACATAATCCAACAAACTACTGTCATTTCGCCCTACATCATATCTTGTATACTTATTTATCCTCTTTTTCTTAAAATATGTATTACCTATAACTAAACCCCTTTCTATACAAAGTTCAATCAAAGGGCTCCCATTATCATTTACACCTGGCACCCCAAACTTACCTACCACACCCTCTCTAAAAGTTTCTCCTACTTTAGCATTCAGGTCCCCTACCACAATTACTCTCTCACTTGGTTCAAAGGCTCCTATACATTCACTTAACATCTCCCAAAATCTCTCTCTCTCCTCTGCATTCCTCTCTTCTCCAGGTGCATACACGCTTATTATGACCCACTTTTCGCATCCAACCTTTACTTTAATCCACATAATTCTTGAATTTACACATTCATATTCTCTTTTCTCCTTCCATAACTGATCATTTAACATTACTGCTACCCCTTCCTTTGCTCTAACTCTCTCAGATACTCCAGATTTAATCCCATTTATTTCCCCCCACTGAAACTCCCCTACCCCCTTCAGCTTTGTTTCGCTTAGGGCCAGGACATCCAACTTCTTTTCATTCATAACATCAGCAATCATCTGTTTCTTGTCATCCGCACTACATCCACGCACATTTAAGCATCCCAGTTTTATAAAGTTTTTCTTCTTCTCTTTTTTAGTAAATGTCTACAGGAGAAGGGGTTACTAGCCCATTGCTCCCGGCATTTTAGTCGCCTCATACGACACGCATGGCTTACGGAGGAAAGATTCTTTTCCACTTCCCCATGGACAATAGAAGAAATAAAGAAGAACAAGAGCTATTTAGAAAAAGGAGAAAAACCTAGATGTATGTATATATATATGCATGTGCGTGTCTGTGAAGTGTGACCAAAGTGTAAGTAGGAGTAGCAAGATATCCCTGTTATCTAGCGTGTTTATGAGACAGAAAAAGAAACCAGCAATCCTACCATCATGCAAAACAGTTACAGGTTTCTGTTTCACAGTCATCTGGCAGGACGGTAGTACTTCCCTGGGTGGTTGCTGTCTACCAACCTACTATATTTGCTAACTCAGTTTGCCAATGACAGTGCTAAATGATACTTTTCTTCTTAATTGAACAATGTCATTGTAAACTTTTCCTGTAGTGTTATTAATATGTAGTTTCCTTCCTTTCTTTTGGCTTTGTAGATGGTGTACGTGGCATCGGGTGTGGTAACCTCAGGAGCAGATGGTGTGCACTTTTATTCCATACCACAGTCTAAGTCAGAATCAGGTAACAAACATTTAAATTATTTTCTGTTTATTAGTGTCTACAGCTTGAAGGAAAATAGGATTCATAAAGTCATAGAACATGATTGCAAAGAAATCATGGAACGAGTGGGATTTGACCCCATGGTGAGCCAGTCCTAAAGCCAGTAGGCCAGTGTGCACTGGCCTGCTAGTTTTAAAACTGACTTACCTTGGGCTCAAACTCCACCCTATCCATGTTTAAAATTGGGTGTTTCCTTTGTATGAAAGACTAGTAATAAAAAATACATTATATTCTTGTATGTTAAGTTTGAATTAACAAGACCCACACATCTGTACTTAAGTACTATTCATTATAATTCACTTTGCAATAATTTTTCCTTTCTCTTATCATTCGGTTATAAATAATTTGATCACTATCACCCAGAGAAAGTAAATTAGCTAATTTAGTAATCTGCATAGTGTAGGTCTTTGTTCAATACGCTCTTGTTAGGGAAGAAGCGCTGTATAGCCCTTGTGGCTTAGCGCTTCTTTTTGATTATAATAATAATAATCTTGTTAGGGAAAATTTTTAATCTACTAAGAAAATTATGTAATTTGCTCAGTTTCATGCTTTACCTTACCAATGGGCCAGATTTGTACACAATTTGGTTAATATTAGATTTCAGTTTTTTTATTACTTTCATCATTAGGCGCACATAAAAGAATATTGTTTGGTTGGCATAGTCTATGATATGAGAGGTATGGCATTATTGTCTGTGACCTTGATTTATCCTCACATGTCATCAAAATGTCCTTGATTATCTTGGCCATCATGGCTACCCTGGAAATATTGATAGTATGTGATGGAAATCACATACTATCACATACTTTGATGGTGTCTACAGTTGCTTTTTGAGAATGTCTTGTGCCTCACTCTTTATGTCCATTAAATAATTGATTTTGGATATTTACATCACCTCATCTTGCTTCCAGTTATAAAACATGGCATCCAGGAGAAGTACTATTTACTCTTGTTGTCAAGAATAAGAACGAATCTGTGATTTCATTGAAGAAAGTGAAAGTTTTAGATATGCTTAGAGGTGGAACATGTGTGATTGAAATTGCCCATGTTTTTTATTTTAATGAACTGACCATTCATGTATTTGAGGTTGTTCAAGTGGTACAGATTTTTAACTGCTGAAGAAGAATCAAAGAGGTCAGTAGAGCTAAATAAGACTGAAATGTTACTGAATGCATGAATTGAGAAAAATGAAGAAAAGGGCCCTGCTTACTGCTCAGATAATAGGGTTTTAATTTGTATCATACTATAAAACTGTTTGAGAAGAAGGAAGGAGAGCCTTCACAATAGTATGTGCTTAATGCTGGTTGATTTGAAAGTTTTAAAAGCTCGGTTGTCTTCCTAACATTACATTTTCCAATGAGAGTATATCAGCCAATCATGTAGATGACTTTGTGCAAGGAAACAAGTAAGTTATGCACTTAGTTTCACAGCATAAAAGGATCATTTCAGCTTGTGTGTGCCATTGCAACAGATTTCCAATACAAACCTATGTTTATTTTTCATGTACGTAGGCCATTATAAGGTAAAGACAGAGCCTACTTACCCATTATTTGGCACTTTAATAAGGATTAGCATGGATGACTGATGCCTGGTTTGTTGAATGGTTGAAACTGCTTCATTCCTGCAGTGATGGTTTACTTGGCCAGATAAACCTTTGTGTTCAAGGTTTTCCTGATTCTTGATAGTTATTTGGAGACATTCTGAGATCTTACAGCCCTGGATCCAAATGTCATTGTGGTTTTACCATCCAATATAACCTCTTTGATATTATTATTATTATTACATTCAAAACCAAAAGCTAAACCCACAAGGGTCATACAGTGCCTCTTTGATATAACCACTGGGTTAAGGAGTTATTATAATGACTCAATAAATGCAGATTAGTGGAAAATTCATTGTAGCAGTGGATGATGGCTTTGAGACAAATTTATGAGAGTTTTGGCACAAATTTAACAGGGTAGTTGCACTTATACTTGCGGAGGTGGCATGCAGGCTGGGGTCATTGATGGCTTGTGGTGAATAATTTCTCCACCTCTCTCTCTTTGATATGCATGAACAATACATAAAGGTACTGTTTTAGGAGGAGGATGGAGAACCAACTGCAGAAGAATTACTAGTGAAGCTTAATTCCCAGGAAAGTGAGTAGATAAAAGATGAGGATGCAGAAGTTGCATGAGCAAGTCCATGTTTTTGGTCAAGTTGCAGATATGATAAGTCTGAGCATTGTTGTGGAGCAACTGATGATGGTATGTATGCTGGGAGGCAATTGAAGAGTCTTGGGCCCTGGACACTTATTGTGTTGTCTCTCAGTGTACTCGTGGCGCCCCTGCTTTTCATTGGGGTAATGTTGCATCTCCTGCCGAGTTTTTGCTTTCATATGGAGTGATTTTCGTGTGCAGGTTTGGTACCATTCCCTCCAGAACCTTCCAAGTGTATATTATCATATATCTCTCTTGCCTGCGTTCCAGGGGTATACCCTGACACATTTTTAATTCCTTCAAGTTCTCCATATCTGAGTAGTTGAAATTTCTCCTCGTTGAACTTCATATTGTTTTGAGTGGCCCATTCGAAGATTTGGTTGATGTCCGCTTGGAGTCTCGTGGTGTCTTCGATGGAGGTCACTGCCATGGTGATCCGGGTGTCATCCGCAAAGGAAGACACGGAGCTATGGCTTACATCTCTGTCTATGTCAGAAATGAGGATGAGGAATAGAATGGGAGCGAGTACTGTGCCTTGTGGAACAGAGCTTTTTACCGTGGCTGCCTGGGACTTTACTCTGTTTACTATTACTCTTTGTGTTCTATTTGTCAGGAAGTTGTAGATCCATCTACCAACTTTTCCCGTTATTCCTTTATCCCGCATTTTGTGTGCTATTACACCATGGTCACACTTGTCGAAAGCTTTTGCAAAGTCTGTGTATACTACATCTGTATTTTGTTTATCCTCTACAGCATCCAGGACCTTGTCATAGTGGTCCAGTAGCTGGGACAGGCAGGAGCGACCTGCTCTAAACCCGTGTTGCCCTGGGTTGTGTAATTGATGGGTATCTAGGTGGTTGGCTATCTTGCTTCTTAGAACCCTCTCAAAGATTTTTATGATATGGGATGTTAGTGCTATCGGTCTGTAGTTCTTTGCAATTGCTTTACTGCCACCTTTGTGGAGTGGGGCTATGTCTGTTGTTTTTAGTGTGTGTGGGATGACCCCTGTGTCCATGCTCCCTCTCCATAAAATGCTGAAGGCACGCGATAGGGGCTTCTTGCAATTCTTGATGAACACGGAGTTCCACGAGTCTGGGCCTGGGGCAGAGTGCATGGGCATGTCATTAATTGCCTCTTCAAAGTCTTGTGGAGTTAGAATAATATCCGAGATTTTTGGGATGACCAAATTTTGGGTTTCGTTCATAAAGAATTCATTTGGATTGTCGACCCTTAGTCTGGGCAGTGGCTCGCTGAACACTGAGTCATATTGGGACTTTAGTATCTCACTCATTTCTTGGCTATCATCTGTGTATGTCCCATCCCGCCTAAGCAGGGGCCCAATACTGGATGTTGTTTTTCCCTTAGATTTGGCATAAGAGAAGAAGTATTTTTTTTTTTCAATTTCCTTTATGGCTTTTAGTTCTTCCTGTGATTCTTGTCTCCTATAAGATTCCTTCAGCTTAAGTTCGATATTTGCAATTTCATTGACTAGTGCCTCCCTTCGTATTTCAGATATATTGGCCCCACTCAGCAGCTCTGTGACTCTTCGCCTTCGTCTGTATAGGGAACGTCTCTCTCTTTCTAGTTTACATCTTCTCTTTCTTTTTCTTAATGGAATGTGTCTTGAGCAGATCTCAAGAACCACAGAATTCATTTTTTCAAGGCAAATGTTCGGATCCGTGTTGTTTAGGATATCTTCCCAGCTTGTTTCATTTAGGACATGGTTTACTTGATCCCATTGTATGTTTTTGTTATTGAAATTGAATTTCGTGAAGAGACCTTCATGACTGCTCACATTTTGCTGGTCTGGAGCCCTGTGCATACATGTCTGTACCTCTATTATGTTGTGATCTGAGTGTATTGTCTTTGATACAGTTATAGTACGTATAAGATCGTCATCGTTAGTGAATATGATTTCCAGCGCATTTTCTAGTCTTGTAGGCTCTACTATTTGCTGGTTTAAGGTGAATTTTGTGCAGAAATTTAATAGTTCGTGTGTGTGTGAATTTTCATCTGAGCTGCCTCCCGGGGTGATCTCTGCTAAAACATTGTTTGCTATACTCCTCCATTTTAGGTGTCTCAGGTTGAAATCTCCTAGTAGTAAGATGTTTGGGGCAGGAGTTGGGAGATTTTCCAGACAGTGGTCAATTTTCTCAAGCTGCTCCTGGAATTGCTGGGAAGTTGCATCTGGAGGCTTGTATACTACCACAATGACAAGGTTTTGGTTTTCGATCTTTACCGCCAAAACTTCAACTACATCATTTGAGGTGTTTAGTAGTTCTGTGCAAATGAGCGACTCTGTGACATACAGGCCAACCCCCCCTTGTTGCCTGTTTAGTCTGTCGCATCGGAATAGGTTATAACCTGGGATCCATATTTCGTTGTCATAATGATCCTTTATGTGGGTCTCTGTGAATGCTGCAAACATTGCATTTGACTCCGTGAGCAGTCCCTTGATGTAAGGAATTTTGTTGTTTTTTGACGGCTTTAGACCCTGTATGTTTGCAAAGACAAATGTCGTATTGGTGGAATTTAGGGGGGTTTTATTTGCTGACTCTAATATCTGTTGTTTTGGAGTAGAGGCCAATGTCTATGCGTCTGCTCCAGAAGTGTTTTCAGGTGGTGTGGGATTGTTGTCATTTCTTGCCAGTCTTTTTTCCCTCCTGGCCCTTAAAAACCTCTGTCCCTGGAGAGGTTGTGGCTTCTCTCTTTTGTTTCCCATACTCTGGCTGGTCTGTGTCTTCTAGTCCCCTTTAGATGATGTGCCTGGCAGTATGTATTGTAGCATTTTCTTTCATGGATTGATAAATGACACATTTCTGGGTGAAACAAGTTACAAGAAGGGAAGTTGCACTCTCCTTTTGTCATGTGGGTGCTGCATTTTTTGGGATGGTCAAAGGTGCATGTCCCACCTGCTTTACCATATTTTTCCTGTTTCCTCAATATCTTTTACCCTTGTATGGACATCAGTGCTTTGAAATCCTAGGTTGTAATATGGGGGCCTGTCCGGGATCTGGACTTAGAGAAACGGTTGAGCTTAGGGTGAAGCTTGTAGCAGGAACATTGTGTAGCTTGCTGTTTCGCTTCGCTTTACAAATTTTGCGTGTCAGTTGCTTATGATCAGCCTTGCTATTGTGTGATCGTTCAACAGCTCGCTACTAGCTTGTTCAGTGTGCTCGCTTCGCTACGGTCAATCTTGTGTGCAGTCGGCTTTGCTTGTATGCGTATTCTGCAATCGTACTGTGCATAGCTAAGCGTGTTCTGCAAATTAACGTGTTACGTTGGGGTATTCGTACTGTGCATAGCGAATAACTTATGCCACCTAGACGAGTCAGACGCCTGGTGTCGGCATATACTTTGCTTAACCTACCTAAATTGTCCCTACAGCGTTGTTGGCAAATTGCTCGTTCCATTGGCATTCCCTATAAACGCACTCTCACAGCTGCACAACTGCGTTCACTTATTGCTGACATACTTATTGAAGAAGAGATGGCACATCAAACTCCTCCCTCTACGGGAGCTGGGGCAAAAACTCTTATGTTCTCGCATGAGGAAGATGATACACCTACGGAGCAAAATGGTCAGTATGGTGCAGCTGGGTTGTCTCAAGGTGAATCAGCGTCGTTGGCACTTGAGCTGGCAAAAATCACGCTGGAGCAAACTAGGGAACAGAGAGCATTCGCAAGGGAAGAATTTGATAGGGAAAGAGAAAGGAGGCAGTTTTCGCATTCTGTAAACGATTTCAGTTTACAAAAAGCAGTACAGCTTGTTCCCCGCTTCAATGAGGCCGAACCAGAGCAATTTTTCGAAAGCTTCGAAAATCAGGCTCGAGCCTTGAGGTGGCCGGAACAGCACTGGGCAGCGTTGGTTCATACAGCATTATTGGGTAAGGCACAGGAATTTACGTCGGTATTAACTGACGCTGAATTCTCTGATTATCAAGTAGTGAAGACCACAGTGTTGGGAGCATATACATGTATCCCAGCTAAATATCGTAAGACCTTCAAATTGAACAGGCGGCAGCTTGGTCAATCCCTGGTGGACTTTGTGAGACAGCAAACCAAAGCTTTTACCAGCTGGTATAAAGCGAGTGGTGTCTCTAACTTTGAGGAGCTGGTGCAGCTTATTCTGATTGATAACCTGCTGGAGTCTGTGGGACCAGAGGTTCGTGTCTTTCTGCAGGATCGTGACTTAACCACTGCATTGGAGGCGGCCAGGTTGGCTGATACCTTCGAAACGAACCGCTCCTTGTCCGAGCGGTCCCGTCTCTCTTTTCAACAGTCTGGCGTGAGCAGAGATCGACAACATTGGAGAATGAAGTGCCAGCCGGAGGGAGAGCGTCTACGTCATCCAACCAAGTCACCTGGTGAGCCACGCTTCTCAACATATGGTCCCCCTGCGGAGAGGCAAACTACTTATGGAGCATCTCGACAACAATATCCAGAGAGGCACCAGCCAGAACGACACCACTTGCAACGTCATCAGGGAGTAAAGGGCAAGCCTGTCGTCTGCTTCAGGTGTAATAAAGTTTGTCACATCAGTTCCAACTGCCCCCAAAAACCTCAACCCATCGGGAAAATCTCTAATATCCCTAGTAACATGTCCCCTAGAGAAGTAGAAAAAGGTATGGCCCCTTATTATTGCGAAAGTCTTATTTCCCTTCAGGAAAACTCAGAACCAACTAAAGTAAATACCTTTAGAGATACTGGAGCATATTGCTCACTTGTCAGAGAAGGAATATTACCCCTTTCAGAGAATACTTCCTTGAATTCCTCAGTTTTATTGGAAGCCTATGGAGGAGCTATATATTCTGTTCCTTTGCATAAAATTTATGTACAGTGCAAATATTACACTGGGTACTTGACTGTAGGTGTCTCAAAAGGATTTCCCATGAAAAATGCCATGTTATTACTGGGTAATAACATTACTACTGTTACTTCGTGTCCTGAACCTATAATGATTAATGCTTCTCCAGTGTTGGCCATAACTCGGGCAACATCCCAAGGGTTGTCTGGGGAGAATGTTGACCTATCCTTGGACGACTCCGATCTCGGAATAGCCACGTTGTTTTATGAGACACACCGGCCGGAGTCTCGTAAATCAAGTGAACAGACCCCGATCAAGCCTTCCTATTCCCAGGTTGCAGGATTGCCAGATGTCTCTGTTTCCATGCCCGAGGGACTGTCCTTCCGGGAGGAACAACGAAAGGACCCTTCTTTAAAATTCGCTTTTCAGGCAGCCATGGGTAAATCCTCTTTGGGTCATCCAGTCAAGTATGAAGTTAAAAATGATTATTTGGTTTGCACTGAGACTGGTAAGGAGATAGAGGGCCGGCAATTATACGACAGGTTAGTGGTTCCAACCAAGTATAGACCTCAGATATTAAATATAGCTCATAATACGTCATTAGGAGGTCACTTAGGAATTACAAAAACCTTGTATAGAATCACAAAAGAATTTTATTGGCCAAAATTAAAGAAAGATGTGAAGAATCATATTAGGTGTTGCCGAGAATGTCAGCAAGTTGGAAAACCTGGACATTCCATTAAACCTGCACCTCTCCAACCCATACCTGCTGATGGAGAACCTTTTGCAGATTTAATTATAGATTGTGTAGGTCCACTACCTAAGTCAAAGTCTGGAAATCAGTATTTATTTACAATTATGGATAAAGTAACCAGATATCCTGAAGCGATCCCAATGCGTAGTATCAATACTAAAGCTATTCTCAAAGCTTTAACAAAATTCATTTCTTGTTTTGGCATTCCTAAAACTATACAAAGTGATCAAGGTACTAACTTCACTGCCAAAGCATTTAGGGAAGTATTAACTAGGTTAGGGATAATTCACAACTTATCCACTGCCTATCACCCTCAGTCCCAAGGCGCCTTGGAAAGATTCCACCAAACATTAAAAACAATGATGAGAAGTTTTTGCATGCACTTTCCGACAGATTGGGATGAATCTCTACCGTTGTTGCTGTTCTCAGTACGAGAAACGGTGCAAGAGTCTACAGGGTATAGTCCGTTTGAGCTGATCTTTGGGCACAATGTACGAGGTCCTCTTCGGGTGCTCAAAGAAGGATGGATGGGAGAAGACGTAAGCTCAGCACTCTACAACCCGTCTTCAAGGTTGCAGGTGGCACGTGAGTTAGCCACGGCTAACCTAAAGATAGCTCAAAGTAAGATGAAACAGAGGTATGACAGAAGTGCACAATTCCGCTCCTTCCATCCAGGAGACAAGGTGTTGGTGCAGGAACCTATACCTGGCCACACCTTGAAAGCTAGATTTACGGGACCTATGCAGATAGTAAGTAGATTATCTGATTTAAATTATGTGGTAGCTCCCATTGATAAGACCTCAAAAACAAAAACTTACCACATTAATCAAATCAAGGCCTTTCATACACCAGATAAAGTCCCAGTAATGACTCTGTCCTCTACCTCTGAGGACGACTCTGACTCTTTGCACTCTATCTCTGAAATTAATACTAAACTTTCAAATTCTGTCCTCCTCAAGGATCCTAGCCCGTTAATGGATGGATTATCTGAAATACAAGCAACAAATTTAACTGAGCTTCTACAGTCATATCCTAATATTTTTTCGGATGTGCCGAAAAAATGTACGTTAGGTTACCATGATGTAGATGTGGGAAAATCTAAACCAATTAAACTCTCCCCCTACAGAGCTAATCCTGAAAAGCAAAGGCTACTTCAGCAGGAAGTAGACTTCTTGTTAGAACATGGTTTAGTGGAGGAGTCATCTAGTCCATGGGCTTCACCGTGCATCCTAGTAAAAAAGGCTGATGGAGGGTTTCGTATGTGCACAGACTACCGTAAAGTGAACGAGGTCACAATTACAGATGCTTACCCTCTTCCTCGTCTGGATGACGTAATTGACTTTGTGGGTAAGGCTACTTTTGTGTCCAAATTAGATCTCCTTAAAGGTTACTATCAGGTACCTTTGACAGATAAGGCGAAGGAAATCTCTGCCTTCGTAATTCCAGGAGGTCATTATCAGTATACAGTTACCCCCTTCGGAATGAAAAATTCCCCCTCTTCATTCCAGAAACTCGTCCATCAGGCTATTAAAGGACTTGAAGGCACGGCAGCATACCTAGATGATATTGTTGTGGTGTCTGATACTTGGGATCAACACCTACTTAGACTTAAAGCTCTGTTTGAGACCTTTAAGAATTCCCAATTAACAGTTAATTTATCTAAATCTTCCTTTGGCCAGGCCACTGTCACTTTTCTAGGCCATGAAGTAGGTAGTGGTAATGTTGCACCTAAACTTGCTAAAGTTCTTTCGATTAAAGATTATCCAGTTCCTCATGATAGGAAATCTCTTCAACGTTTCCTAGGCATGATAGGATTTTACAGAAGATTCTGTAAGAATTTCTCAGATATTGTAGCCCCTCTTACCTCTCTTACCAGTCATAAAGTTCCCTTTAATTGGACGTCAGATTGTAACACTGCTTTTAATAAAGCAAAAAGATTATTGTGCTCTGCACCCATTCTCCTGTCTCCAGACTTCTCCAAACCTTTTTCATTACAGGTTGATGCTTGTGAGTCTGGGGTTGGGGCGGTACTATTACAAATCGGGAACAAGGAGCTGCAGCCAATCGCATACTTTTCAGCTAAGTTCCAGCCACATCAGAGAGCTTACTCTACCATTGAAAAAGAAGCCCTCGCGCTGGTAATGGCTTTGGAGCATTTCGATGTTTATGTGGGCCAGACATCGCAGGTGGTCACAGTCTACAGTGATCACAACCCGTTAGTCTATCTCCAAGTCATGAAGAATCACAACACAAGGCTTATGCGTTGGACGCTCAGGCTGCAGCCCTACAATATAAAAATTAATTATATTGCCGGCAAAGAAAATGTGTTGGCAGACTCTTTGTCAAGAGTCTAGTTTAATATCTTATTTAGGTTAGGATGTATTTGTGGTAACCCCCCTTTCAAGCTCTTTTTTTTATCCCCTGATGTGGGGGTTTTTTTTAGTGAGGGGATACGGGCTACCGTCCGCTTGTATCTTGGACCTATGTTGGCCTATCTGACTGCTGTCTCACTCTGAGTTTAGGGTTTGGCTTTTGGTCACTAGGAAAGCTGAGCTCTATCTAAGAGTTGGATGGTGGAGAGGATAGGCGGTCCCATTATTTTGTGCCATGGCGGCACGGTTACCACTGGGAGGTGGCAGCCTAATCCTGAGCCTTCTCGGGGGTGGGGGTGTGGCATGCAAAGAGTACGTAACCTTTATTCGGCGCATGGACACACCCTCATTTACAGGCTATCTCCCCCAACCAGCGAACCAGGTTGCTAAGAGTCGATGATGGGGCCCCATCGTTCAACTAGTGACCAGGTTCTAGCCAATAAGAAGGTGGGATTGGCAATCGCAGAGGTTATGTGGATACCGCTCTCCTGTCTGCCCTTGTCATTCCCATTCTAGAGCTGGTTGAGCACGGTCTGCTATCTTGTGGCTTCTATTTCTGCCTTGCTTACCGTGACGTGCACTATACTTATTACTGTACATAGTGTACATATTGCTGTTCTAAATTGGTGAAGGATAATATAAGTCTAAACTTTTTCTACTGTGTTTATTTGCTCCCATTACACCTGGGATAACAGGCCATTTGAAATCCTAGGTTGTAATCCGGTAGAATCCAGCTAGTGAATCACTGTTTATTTTTTTCCTAATAAGCACTTTAACAGTAGATCTGTCTATCTGTATTGTAACTATTTGTTGTAGTTACTGTTTGATAGGGCATGTAGAGCCCCGTCAGTTAGTGAAACCAGTCAGAGGATATATTGTTATCAATGAATGTTTGAATCCAGTCGTTGGATAAATCCGGGCAGATCCAGATTAGCTCACTGGGTGATGTTGGACTAGCTCATAAAAGGATTACTGGAAAAAAAAAAAATTAAAGAGTAATAGGTGTTCAGTTTGATACAGAAAGTATAACTTTCATGTTTGGGTGCCGATGGCTTCAATAATGGAGGAATAATGATTTTCATTGTGTATATAGTGACCGCTGCTAACTGCAGGTTTACCACACACTGTATATGTCACTCCAGGTGCTGTATGACCCCTGCAATAACTTTTGAAAATCTATAATTATTATATTGTATTACCTGTAAATAAGATGACAGGCCAAAAAAGAGTTAAAAGGACTACAAATACTACAAAACAGTATGCATGTATACATATTTTCTATGCATATACAGTTTAGTGTTATTACATGTACTGTATGTAATAACAATATACATTCTTCTTCTTTCAACATACCAGCCATATCCCACCGAGATGGGGTGGTCCAAAAGAAAAAACTAAAGTTTCTCCTTTTAAATTTAGTAATATATACAGAAGGGGTTACTAGCCCCTTGCTCCTGGCATTTTAGTCACCTGTTACGACACGCATGGCTTACAGAGGAAGAATTCTGTTTCACTTCTCCATGGAGATAAGAGGAAATAAACAAGAACAAGAATTAGAAAGAAAATAGAAGAAAACCCAGAGGGGTGTGTATATATATGCTTGTACACGTATGTGTAGTGTGACAGACAAAAGACACCAGCAATCCTACCATCATGTAAAACAATTACAGGCTTTTGTTTTACACTTACTTGGCAGGACGGTAGTACCTCCCTGGGCGGTTGCTGTCTACCAACCTACTACCTACAACAATATACATATGTGTATTAATTTCGCCTGTTTGCGAATTGTTAAGCATTTCAAATCTCTTTCGTTGTCCACTGCATGTGGCAGGATTCAATGAAATAACTTTCAAAACGAGCTTGGTGCCCGGGGGTATGGGGAAACATCGCTTAGCTTCGGCTAAGCACCTATACTTATGGCAGGTCTAGTCTCTTGGTAAAGTACTGTGGACTCTGATACAGAGTTAGCAGGTTCGAGTCCTGCTGTGGACATAGAGACAATGTTTGTAAATAATTTCGCCTGTTTGCGAATTGTTAAGGATTTTTTTTTTTTCAACAAGTCAGCCGTCTCCCACCGAGGCAGGGTGACCCAAAAAGAAAGAAAATCCCCAAAAAGAAAATACTTTCATCATCATTCAACACTTTCACCTCACTCACACATAATCACTGTTTTTGCAGAGGTGCTCAGAACACAACAGTTTAGAAGCATATACGTATAAAGATACACAACATATCCCTCCAAACTGCTAATATCCCAAAACCCCTCCTTTAGAGTGCAGGCATTGTACTTCCCATTTCCAGGACTCAAGTCCGGCTATATAAAAATAACCGGTTTCCCTGAATCCCTTCACTAAATATTACCCTGCTCACACTCCAACAGATCGTCAGGTCCCAAATACCATTCGTCTCCATTCACTCCTATCGAACACGCTCATGCACGCCTGCTGGAAGTCCAAGCCCCTCGCCCACAAAACCTCCCTTACCCCTTCCTTCCAACCTTTTCGAGGACGACCCCTACCCCGCCTTCCTTCTCCTACAGATTTAAATGCTCTCCATGTCATTCTACTTTGATCCATTCTCTCTAAATGACCAAACCACCTCAACAACCCCTCTTCAGCCCTCTGACTAATACTTTTATTAACTCCACACCTTCTCCTAATTTCCACACTCCGAATTTTCTGCATAATATTTACACCACACATTGCCCTTAGACAGGACATCTCCACTGCCTCCAACCGCCTCCTCGCTGCTGCATTCACAACCCAAGCTTCACACCCATATAAGAGTGTTGGTACTACTATACTTTCATACATTCCCTTCTTTGCCTCCATAGATAACGTTTTTTGACTCCACATATACCTCAACGCACCACTCACCTTTTTTCCTTCATCAATTCTTTGATTAACCTCATCCTTCATAAATCCATTTGCTGACACATCAACTCCCAAGTATCTGAAAACATTCACTTCTTCCATACTCCTCCTCCCCAATTTGATATCCAATTTTTCTTTATCTAAATCATTTGATACCCTCATCACCTTACTCTTTTCTATGTTCACTTTCAACTTTCTACCTTTACACACACTCCCAGACTCATCCACTAACCTTTGTAATTTTTCTTTAGAATCTCCCATAAGCACAGTATCATCAGCAAAAAGTAACCGTGTCAATTCTCATTTTGTATTTGATTCCCCATAATTTAATCCCATCCCTCTCCCGAACACCCTAGCATTTACTTCTTTTACAACCCCATCTATAAATATATTAATCAACCATGGTGACATTACACATCCCTGTCTAAGACCTACTTTTACCGGGAAGTAGTCTCCCTCTCTTCTACACACCCTAACCTGAGTCTCACTATCCTCATAAAAACTCTTTACAGCATTTAGTAACTTACCACCTATTCCATGTACTTGCAACATCTGCCACATTGCTCCCCTATCCACTCTATCATATGCCTTTTCTAAATCCATAAATGCAATAAAAACTTCCCTACCTTTATCTAAATACTGTTCACATATATGCCTCAATGTAAACACTAGATATTAACCTAAATATTAACCCTTAAACTGTCCAAATGTAGATATATGTTTTCGCACGTAGTGCTCCGACCATGATTTTCTCCATTTGAAAGCATGTAAAAAAAGTAGATCTACATTCTGAGCACTATGCGAGCAAATGTAGATCTACGTTTGGACAGTCTAAGGGTTAAAGGGCAAGTCATCAAGTCAGTAACCAGTTGGTCAAAAAATAATTTTTAATCATGAATTTTTTTTTCCTCCAAATTGCTCACAGATGTGATCAGCTTAACCAGGGCCCTGAGAAAGGATGTGAAGGATGCCTCCTTGGCTTCGTCCGGCATTAGTGTTTACGTTGGTGAATCTCTCTCTCGCATCAACAGTTTTGACCTGAATTCAAGCAAAGTGTCTGAAGTCCTCAAGATTCCAAATGATACTGCAAATAATAGTGTTGTGGACTGTAAGGACGCAATTAGCAACATGTCTTATGTGTGTGAAAAACTTTTTATAGGCCTGAGAGACAGAGGAAATGTGCTTTTGTATGAGCCAAGACTAGGTAAGGTTGCACAAGACATAGCAACATCAAATATTTTAGAGAAAAATTGGACAATGGATGTCAGTTGTGGTGGAGACTTTGTGGCTATTGCTAACTCCTATGGTACTTTAAATGTTTATGATATAAGGAATTGTAGCAAAGCAATTTTTGCAGATACAGTGAAGGTGGAAGAAAACAAACTGGAGATCCACGAAGTATGCATTAGCCCAAATAGCTCTTTTGTATCAGTGTGTGGTCGTGACACAAATGTTCGTGTTTTTAACTTCAACAGAGCTGAGGTGAATAATGGAAATGTATTCACTCACGATGGTCATAGAGGACATAATGTAGAGAGTATTGTAACTCATTTATGGCACCCATCAAAGGACAAACTTGTTCTTTCTGCTGATAACACAGGTAAGCTAGAGGCTTGGAGGTTTAGATAGATCCAGTCTCTAGAGAAATTAACAGCTATATGTATATACAGTGGACTCCCGCCTTACGATCAGCTCCCAACTCGAACAGTTATGTAAGTGTATTTTTGTAAGTGCTGTTGTACGTGTATTTTTGGGGGTCTGAAACGGACTAATCTAATTTACAATATTCATTATGGGAACAAATTCGTTCGGTAACGGCACCCGAACAAACTTCTGGAATGAATTAATATCCTAAGTCGGGGGTCCACTATATTTAGAGTAATTTATCGAAGGGTCTCTTTAAAATGTGATTGCAGAGTACAGCAATACAGATTACAGCCAATTAACCCTTTCAGGGTCCAGAGGCCAAATCTTAGAGTGACAGCCAGGGTTCAAGAATTAAAAAAAAAAAAAACTTACAGAATTAAAGATAATATTTTTCTTATTATTTTATTAACACACTGGCTGATTCCCACCAAGGCAGGGTGGATCGAAAAAGAAAAACTTTCACCATCATTCACTCCATCACTGTCTTGCCAGAAGGGTGCTTTACACTATAGTTTTTAAACTGCAACATTAACACCCCTCCTTCAGAGTGCAGGCACTGTACTTCCCATCTCCAGGTAATAAAACAAAAAACAAAAAATTCCCTAAAGTCAGTACCTGACCAGCCGGGCTGTGATTCGTATGTCAGCTTGGGTGCGGCCAGCAGTAACAGCCTGGTTGATCAGTCCCTGATCCACCACGAGGTCTGATCTCAGATCGGGCCGCAGGGGCATTGACCTCTGAAACCCTCTCCAGGTATACTCCAGGTATTTCAAGCTTACACGTATAAGGAAATCTGACTAATCTTTTCATTAATAAACTGAAAGACAGGGTACAGTGCATGTAATAAAGTTTCTTCATTGTTATAGTACAAGGGAGAGGGGAGGTATGATTTACAAACACCAGATTTACAAACACCAGATTTACAAACACCAGATTTACAGACACCTGGCTTACAAATACAGTGGTACTTTGACTTACGAGTGCCCCAACTTACAAGCCGTCGCTAGGTGAATGTTTTGCTTTGAGTTGCGAGCCAAAATCTGAGTTACAAGTGAGCTTCCGATACGTCACCACTAGTTGGCCCAGCGAACGCCACAACATCCGCCCAGCATCCCAGCGTTTTGTGCTTTTTGTGCAGTTATTTTTGTAAAGTAAAAGGACACAAGTGCAACTAATGTGACATTTATTGTGGCAACGTTTCGCTCTCCAGGAGCTTTATCAAGCCATTACAAACAATACATGGACACAGAGGGTATATAAAGGCTCAGAGTGAGGTGAATACTAGTGAGGTACCATTTCGATGTTCACTAGTAGTAGTAGTAGTAGTAGTAGTGGTAGTGACAAAAGTAATACAATATGGTAGAGCAATTAATTCGTACATGAGTAAAAGGATATAAAAGCTATTACTTGGGTAACATAAAAATAGGTTGGACAAATATAAACTGGAATGAGGCAGCTTGTTTCAGTGTTCACTCTCTGTGCTTTGTGTAGTATAACAGGAGAGACTATGTGATGGCAGGGTTTACTGTTTTCAGGAGGATTCTTGCTAAGACTTCGGAGATGGTGAAGCTGCCGTTGTTTTGTTTAATTGTATTCGAAACAGCGATCAGTGCTGATTCGAGGCACTTGCGTCTGCGGAAATTAGTTTCTTTGATCACTAATTGGGCGTCTCTGAATTTCATGAGATGATTGGTGGAATTTCGGTGTTGTACACAGGCGTTGTTCAGGTTATCGTTCCTACATGCGTAAATGTGTTCATTGAGGCGGGTGTCGAGGTTTCTGGCTGTTTCACCTACGTAAATCTTGTCACAGCCTCCACAGGGTATAGTGTAAACTCCTGCATTGACTGGTTCGTGGTGCTTGGATTTTGTCCTGGTTATATCCTTTATTGAAGTGCTAGAAGCGATGGCGACTCTGGTGTTAGCTTGTGAAAGTACTTTTGAGACGTTCAGTGCAACCTGACTGTTGGGAAGAATTATAACTTTGCTGGGAGTGGTGTTGATGCGTGGAGAATTTATGATCTGAAGAGCTCTTTTCTTGCAGTCTTTGATGAAAAAAGAAGGAAAATGTAACTCTGTGAATGTTTGGTGAATGTATGTACACTCCTCGTCAAGAAACTCAGGACTACAAATTCGGTATGCTCTTAGGAAAAACCCGATGATGATGCCTCTTTTGGTCTTGGTATCTTGACTGGAATAGAAGTGTGTGAGATCATTTTTATTGGTGGGTTTCCGATAAACTTGAAATCTTAGGTTGTTGTCTACTTTGTGAATGAGGACGTCGAGGAAAGGTAGCTTGTCATTGGACTCTTCTTCTAGTGTCTGGATCGCCGGTTCAACTGGTTGAGCCTTGCCTGAAGATCCCGTTGACTCTAGGTGTTCTACACTAGAAGAAGAGTCCAATGACAAGCTACCTTTCCTCGACGTCCTCATTCACAAAGTAGACAACAACCTAAGATTTCAAGTTTATCGGAAACCCACCAATAAAAATGATCTCACACACTTCTATTCCAGTCAAGATACCAAGACCAAAAGAGGCATCATCATCGGGTTTTTCCTAAGAGCATACCGAATTTGTAGTCCTGAGTTTCTTGACGAGGAGTGTACATACATTCACCAAACATTCACAGAGTTACATTTTCCTTCTTTTTTCATCAAAGACTGCAAGAAAAGAGCTCTTCAGATCATAAATTCTCCACGCATCAACACCACTCCCAGCAAAGTTATAATTCTTCCCAACAGTCAGGTTGCACTGAACGTCTCAAAAGTACTTTCACAAGCTAACACCAGAGTCGCCATCGCTTCTAGCACTTCAATAAAGGATATAACCAGGACAAAATCCAAGCACCACGAACCAGTCAATGCAGGAGTTTACACTATACCCTGTGGAGGCTGTGACAAGATTTACGTAGGTGAAACAGCCAGAAACCTCGACACCCGCCTCAATGAACACATTTACGCATGTAGGAACGATAACCTGAACAACGCCTGTGTACAACACCGAAATTCCACCAATCATCTCATGAAATTCAGAGACGCCCAATTAGTGATCAAAGAAACTAATTTCCGCAGACGCAAGTGCCTCGAATCAGCACTGATCGCTGTTTCGAATACAATTAAACAAAACAACGGCAGCTTCACCATCTCCGAAGTCTTAGCAAGAATCCTCCTGAAAACAGTAAACCCTGCCATCACATAGTCTCTCCTGTTATACTACACAAAGCACAGAGAGTGAACACTGAAACAAGCTGCCTCATTCCAGTCTATATTTGTCCAACCTATTTTTATGTTACCCAAGTAATAGCTTTTATATCCTTTTACTCATGTACGAATTAATTGCTCTACCATATTGTATTACTTTTGTCACTACCACTACTACTACTACTACTACTACCACTAGTGAACATCGAAATGGTACCTCACTAGTATTCACCTCACTCTGAGCCTTTATATACCCTCTGTGTCCATGTATTGTTTGTAATGGCTTGATAAAGCTCCTGGAGAGCGAAACGTTGCCACAATAAATGTCACATTAGTTGCACTTGTGTCCTTTTTTACTTTACATATTGTCGGTAAGGGATGTGTTCATCAAGTGTTAACATTGAAGCATATAAGTGAACAATATTTAGATAAAGATAGGGATGTTTTCATTGCATTTATGGATTTTGAAAAAGCATATGACAGGGGAGCAATGTGGCAGATGTTGCAAGTGTATGGAATAGGTAGTAAGTTAGTAAATGCTGTAAAGAGTTTTTATGACGATAGTGAGGCTCAAGTTAGGGTGTGTAGGAGAGAGGAAGCTTACTTTCAAGTAAAAGTAGACCTTAGACATGGATGTGTAATGTCACCATGGTTGTTTAACATATTTATAGATGGGGTTGTAAAAGAAGTAAATGCTAGGGTGTTGGGGAGAAGAGTGGGATTAAATTATGGGGAATCAAATACAAAATGGGAGTTGACATAGTTACTTTTTGCTGATGATACTGTGCTTTTGGGAGATTCTAAAGAGAAGTTGCAAAGGTTAGTAGACGAATTTGGGAGGGTGTGTAAAGGAAGAAAGTTGAAAGTGAACATAGATAAGAGTAAGGTGATGAGGGTATCAAACGAGTTAGATAAAGAAAAATTGGATATCACATTGGAGGGAGGGAGTATGGAAGAAGTGAATGTGTTCAGATATTTGGGAGTAGATTTGTCAGCAGATGGGTTTATGAACGACGAGTTTAACCATAGAACTGATGAAGGAAAAGGGTGAGTGGTGCATTGAGGTATCTGTGGAGGCAAAAAATGTTCTCCATGGAGGCAAAGAAGGGAATGTATGAGAGTATAGTGGTACCAACACTCTTATATGGGTGTGAAGCATGGGTTGTAAATGCTGCAGCAAGGAGGAGGCTGGAGGCAGTGGAGATGTCATGTCTAAGGGCAATGTGTGGTGTAAATATTATGCAGAGAATTCATAGTGTGGAAATTAGGAGGTGTGGAGTTACTAAAAGTATTATTCAGAGGGCTGAGGAGGGGTTGTTGAGGTGGTTTGGTCATTTAGAGAGGCTGGAGCAAAATAGGATGACTTGGAGGGTGTATAAATCTGTAGTGGAGGGGAGGAGGGGTAGGAGTCATCCTAGGAAAGGATGGAGGGAGGGGGTAAAAGAGGTTTTGTGTGCAAGGGGCTTGGACATACAGCAGGCATGTGTGAGCATGTTAGACAGGAGTAAATGGAGATGAATGGTTTTTTGGGACCTGACAACCTGTTGGAGTGTGAGCAGGGTAATATTTTGTGAAGGGATTCAGGGAAACTGGTTAGCCAGACTTGAGTCATGGTAGTGGTAAGTACAGTGCCTGCACTTTAAAGGATGGGTTTGGGATATTGGCTGTTTGGAGTGACATCTAAACTGTGCGAATGATTGTAAAAGTGTTGAATGATGGTGAAAGTGTTTCTTTTCTGGGTCACCCCTGCCTCAGTGGGAGATGGCTGACATGTAAAAAAAAAAAGACATGGTCACAATCATGAACAAATTACACTGCATTGGATGAATTCAACACAAATTCTTCCAGGAGGTTTAGTTTCAACCAGTAGCTGCAGCTGCAGCACCACCAACACAAGCAGCACCAGCACCACCAATACCAGCAGCACCACCACAAGCAGCAGCAACAGCACCTTCACAAAGGATAGTTTGACTTGAGCTTGATTCCTTCCCTGTTGCTTGACAGTTGTTTAAGCTGCAAAGTAGAGCAAAAACTTTAGACTTCTTTATGTACATAATACATAAAATCTGAAATTTGTGTATGGAAGCCTTTAAGTAAATGTATCAGTCTCTCTGGCAAGCTTCAAGGATCACTGATGCTTCTTATTTTATTAATGAGCAAAAATTAGGTTCATCAGGAGTGAGCTATGTGGTACTACCTGATTACCTCCCACCTGCTATGTGGTACTACCTGATTACCTCCCACCTGCTATGTGGTACTACCAGATTACCTCCCACCTGCTATGTGGTACTTCCAGATTACCTCCCACCTGCTATGTGGTACTACCAGATTACCTCCCACCTGCTATGTGGTACTACCAGATTACCTCCCACCTGCTATGTGGTACTACCAGATTACCTCCCACCTGCTATGTGGTACTACTTGATTACCTCCCACCTGCTATGTGGTACTACCAGATTACCTCCCACCTGCTATGTGGTACTACCAGATTACCTCCCACCTGCTATGTGGTACTACCAGATTACCTCCCACCTGCTATGTGGTACTACCAGATTACCTCCCACCTGCTATGTGGTACTACCAGATTACCTCCCACCTGCTATGTGGTACTACTTGATTACCTCCCACCTGCTATGTGGTACTACCAGATTACCTCCCACCTGCTATGTGGTACTACCTGATTACCTCCCACCTGCTATGTGGTACTACCAGATTACCTCCCACCTGCTATGTGGTACTACCAGATTACCTCCCACCTGCTATGTGGTACTACCAGATTACCTCCCACCTGCTATGTGGTACTACCAGATTACCTCCCACCTGCTATGTGGTACTACCAGATTACCTCCCACCTGCTATGTGGTACTACCAGATTACCTCCCACCTGCTATGTGGTACTACCAGATTACCTCCCACCTGCTATGTGGTACTACTTGATTACCTCCCACCTGCTATGTGGTACTACTTGATTACCTCCCACCTGCTATGTGGTACTACTTGATTACCTCCCACCTGCTATGTGGTACTACTTGATTACCTCCCACCTGCTATGTGGTACTACTTGATTACCTCCCACCTGCTATGTGGTACTACTTGATTACCTCCCACCTGCTATGTGGTACTACTTGATTACCTCCCACCTGCTATGTGGTACTACTTGATTACCTCCCACCTGCTATGTGGTACTACCTGATTACCTCCCACCTGCTATGTGGTACTACTTGATTACCTCCCACCTGCTATGTGGTACTACTTGATTACCTCCCACCTGCTATGTGGTACTACTTGATTACCTCCCACCTGCTATGTGGTACTACTTGATTACCTCCCACCTGCTATGTGGTACTACCTGATTACCTCCCACCTGCTATGTGGTACTACTTGATTACCTCCCACCTGCTATGTGGTACTACTTGATTACCTCCCACCTGCTATGTGGTACTACTTGATTACCTCCCACCTGCTATGTGGTACTACCTGATTACCTCCCACCTGCTATGTGGTACTACCTGATTACCTCCCACCTGCTATGTGGTACTACCTGATTACCTCCCACCTGCTATGTGGTACTACTTGATTACCTCCCACCTGCTATGTGGTACTACCTGATTACCTCCCACCTGCTATGTGGTACTACCTGATTACCTCCCACCTGCTATGTGGTACTACCTGATTACCTCCCACCTGCTATGTGGTACTACCTGATTACCTCCCACCTGCTATGTGGTACTACCTGATTACCTCCCACCTGCTATGTGGTACTACCTGATTACCTCCCACCTGCTATGTGGTACTACTTGATTACCTCCCACCTGCTATGTGGTACTACTTGATTACCTCCCACCTGCTATGTGGTACTACTTGATTACCTCCCACCTGCTATGTGGTACTACTTGATTACCTCCCACCTGCTATGTGGTACTACCAGATTACCTCCCACCTGCTATGGGTTTAACACTTTGCCATGAATATAACTGGTAGCTCATCTATAAGATAAAGCATCCGGATGCATCCTACAATCATATAATTCTGCTTAAATTACACTCACATGTCAGTACATGTTATTACAGTTGTTTTAACACTCTTTTGGATTGGTCTTGTAATTTGTCAGGTAGCAAGGATTACATAGAAAAACCAAAGAAATAGAGGAGACATGTTCATGACACGGTGGCCCGTGGCCTGGTGGCTAAAGCTCTAGCTTGACACGGTGAATGTCTGGGTTCGATTCCTGGCGAGGGTTAAAAGATTGGACGTGTTTCCTTACACCGGTTGTCTATGTTCACCTATCAGTATAAAATGGGTACCTGGGTGTTAGTCGACTGGTGTGAGTTGCATTCTGTGACAAAATTGACCTAATTTGCCTGAAATGCTCAGGCATAACAAGCAGCTTTCTATATAGTAGTATGTCATTGATGTCAGCTAGACCTATATACCTTGTACATGTACTTGTAGTAAATAAAGATATATTATTATTATATAATATATTCAGACAGAGTAGAGGAAGACAAACATATATGGAGGATGTCTGGCTGCCAGAGGACAGTTACCATCTGCTTAATACCCTTCAAGGGAGGTAGGTCTCTTGATCCTGGTGAGGGGCTCTTGATGTAAGGAATTGAAGTTGTCTTCCTTTACAGTTACTTCAGTCTTCTGGCGCTGCATGACCCTTTCAGGTTCAGCACTTCCCTATAAATATAATAATTAAAAATTAAAATAATAATTATTATTAATCATGGTAATCATCATTGGGGTGGTGCTTATAAAAGGCTCTTAATTCAAGGAACTGGAACCATGCTTTCCATAGGATCAGATCTAATTATCTTCCTTACCAAGCTACATTATTATTATTATTATGGGGGAGCGCTAAACCCGTAGGATTATACAGCACGTGGGGGGGGGGGGAGAGTGGAAGGTATTCAGGCTCAATTCAGGGAACCGGAGCACAGATCCAATTCCCTAGATCAAGAGCCCCTCACCAGCGTCAAGGAACCTCCCTTGAGGGGCCCAAGCTACAGTACGACCCCCCTGGGTGAACAGGGTGATGGATGTTACAAAAAATGCAATTTCTAATAAGCATAGAGATCTCCAGTGAATACTAGAAAGGACTGCCCTTCTAGCATTCAGCCTGTTACTGTTTTTTTGTAACAAGTAGTCAGTATCCTGCTCCAATTATCCATTAGAATTTAATAGTAAGATTCAATAGTGCTTCAGGATTACAAGTGGTAGGCTACTAACTATAGAAATCAAAATTTAAGAAGTTTATTAATAAAGTTGTCTAGGTGGACAATGTCAAAGTAAATCAAAGTAATCAATTGAACATAATATAGAATACAAGTTGCTACACTTCTCTTGCATACAGTAGTATTGTGCTGAAGGCACATATCATATCTTTATGGCTTTTAAGTACCGTCTGGTACACTGTCAGCATTTAAGAACATAATACTAATATACAAGTGAGTATGTGTGTATGCGTGTAAGTGCTCTAAGTAGTTCACTATGTCTCAAGACTTGACTAGACTTAACCAGTGACTGACTAAAAGTCCTCGCATAAACTATTTGACCAACCTGGCAGTAGGAACAGCTTGCTTGAACAGTAAAATGACCGATTCGCCGAACAGCAATATAACAGGCAGCAGCAACACAGAATCAGGAACAAGGAGATAACATAATGACCCTAAGTAGGGACCCTCAGCAGGTCCTCCACAAAAGTCACAAAACTCCCATACTACTGAATCTGAGTTCAGCATAAGAAAATCCCCAACTGTGAAGGTGCACAGATACCAGTATAAATTAGGTCAGAAGCTACAGCTCAGGACCTGAGTTTCTCAGTGTCAGTGTGACACAACCTCAGTAAAACGTCGAAAATCACTAAGACTAGGCTAGGCTCTGTGAAAAGTGTTACACAGAACTAACAACAAGAGAGAGCGACAGAGATGATGTTCCAACAAGGACCAGCAAGGGAGAGCTGGAGAGGGAGGTGTTGGAATCATCGTCAACCAGAGAGAGAGCTAGCTAGAGGCAAGGCAGTTCTCTCACCAAGGTGAGGTGTGATCACCCCATCCTGACCACGTGACTCCCTGTGGACTGCTGCTGCCCAGCAACTACAGAGAAGCTGTCAGCAACTACAACAGGACAGGCA
>NW_027198246.1:0-47471 GCF_038502225.1 Cherax quadricarinatus
TTAAACAACTCTGGGATATTATGACAGATGTAACTTACTGCTAAACTCACTAAACAACCTGGGATATTATGATGTGGATGTAACTACTGCTAAACCTATTAAACAACCTGGGATATTATGATGTAGATGTAACTACTGCTAAACCTATTAAACAACCTGGCATATTATGATGTGGATGTAACAACTGCTAAACCTATTAAACAACCTGGGATATTATGATGTAGATGTAACTACTGCTAAACCTATTAAACAACCTGGGATATTATGATGTGGATGTAACTAATGCTAAACCTATTAAACAACCTGGGATATTATGATGTAGATGTAACTACTGCTAAACCTATTAAACAACCTGGGATATTATGATGTGGATGTAACTACTGCTAAACCTATTAAACAACCTGGGATATTATGATGTAGATGTAACAACTGCTAAACCTATTAAACAACCTGGGATATTATGATGTAGATGTAACTAATGCTAAACCTATTAAACAACCTGGGATATTATGATGTGAATGTAACTACTGCTAAACCTATTAAACAACCTGGGATATTATGATGTAGATGTAACTACTGCTAAACCTATTAAACAACCTGGGATATTATGATGTGGATGTAACTACTGCTAAACCTATTAAACAACCTGGGATATTATGATGTGGATGTAACTACTGCTAAACCTATTAAACAACCTGGGATATTATGATGTGGATGTAACAACTGCTAAACCTATTAAACAACCTGGGATATTATGATGTAGATGTAACAACTGCTAAACCTATTAAACAACCTGGGATATTATGATGTGGATGTAACTACTGCTACAACCCTACTTAAACCTATTAAACAACCTGGGATATTATGATGTGGATGTAACTACTGCTAAACCTATTAAACAACCTGGGATATTATGATGTAGATGTAACTACTGCTAAACCTATTAAACAACCTGGGATATTATGATGTAGATGTAACTACTGCTAAACCTATTAAATCACCTGGGATATTATGATGTAGATGTAACTACTGCTAAACCTATTAAACAACCTGGGATATTATGATGTGGATGTAACTACTGCTAAACCTATTAAACAACCTGGGATATTATGATGTAGATGTAACTACTGCTAAACCTATTAAACAACTTGGGATATTATGATGTGGATGTAACTACTGCTAAACCTATTAAACAACCTGGGATATTATGATGTGGATGTAACTACTGCTAAACCTATTAAACAACCTGGGATATTATGATGTAGATGTAACTACTGCTAAACCTATTAAACAACCTGGGATATTATGATGTGGATCTAACTACTGCTAAACCTATTAAACAACCTGGGATATTATGATGTAGATGTAACTACTGCTAAACCTATTAAACAACCTGGGATATTATGATGTAGATGTAACTACTGCTATACCTATTAAACAACCTGGGATATTATGATGTGGATGTAACTACTGCTAAACCTATTAAACAACCTGGGATATTATGATGTGGATGTAACTACTGCTAAACCTATTAAACAAACTGGGATATTATGATGTGGATGTAACAACTGCTAAACCTATTAAACAACCTGGGATATTATGATGTGGATGTAACTACTGCTAAACCTATTAAACAACCTGGGATATTATGATGTAGATGTAACTACTGCTAAACCTATTAAACAACCTGGGATATTATGATGTGGATGTAACTACTGCTAAACCTATTAAACAACCTGGGATATTATGATGTGGATGTAACTACTGCTAAACCTATTAAACAACCAGGGATATTATGATGTGGATGTAACTACTGCTAAACCTATTAAACAACCTGGGATATTATGATGTATATGTAACAACTGCTAAACCTATTAAACAACCTGGGATATTATGATGTAGATGTAACTACTGCTAAACCTATTAAACAACCTGGGATATTATGATGTGGATGTAACTACTGCTAAACCTATTAAACAACCTGGGATATTATGATGTGGATGTAACTACTGCTAAACCTATTAAACAACCTGGGATATTATGATGTAGATGTAACTACTGCTAAACCTATTAAACAACCTGGGATATTATGATGTGGATGTAACTACTGCTAAACCTATTAAACAACCTGGGATATTATGATGTAGATGTAACTACTGCTAAACCTATTAAACAACCTGGGATATTATGATGTGGATGTAACTACTGCTAAACCTATTAAACAACCTGGGATATTATGATGTAGATGTAACTACTGCTAAACCTATTAAACAACCTGGGATATTATGATCTGGATGTAACAACTGCTAAACCTATTAAACAACCTGGGATATTATGATGTGGATGTAACTACTGCTAAACCTATTAAACAACCTGGGATATTATGATGTAGATGTAACTACTGCTAAACCTATTAAACAACCTGGCATATTATGATGTGGATGTAACAACTGCTAAACCTATTAAACAACCTGGGATATTATGATGTAGATGTAACTACTGCTAAACCTATTAAACAACCTGGGATATTATGATGTGGATGTAACTACTGCTAAACCTATGAAACAACCTGGGATATTATGATGTGGATGTAACTACTGCTAAACCTATTAAACCACCTGGGATATTATGATGTGGATGTAACAACTGCTAAACCTATTAAACAACCTGGGATATTATGATGTGGATGTAACTACTGCTAAACCTATTAAACAACCTGGGATATTATGATGTGGATGTAACTACTGCTAAACCCATTAAACAACCTTGGATATTAAGGTGTGGATGTAACTACTGCTAAACCTATTAAACAACCTGGGATATTATGATGTAGATGTAACAACTGCTAAACCTATTAAACAACCTGGGATATTATGATGTGGATGTAACAACTGCTAAACCTATTAAACAACCTGGGATATTATGATGTGGATGTAACTACTGCTAAACCTATTAAACAACCTGGGATATTATGATGTGGATGTAACTACTGCTAAACCTATTAAACAACCTGGGATATTATGATGTAGATGTAACTACTGCTAAACCTATTAAACAACCTGGGATATTATGATGTGGATGTAACTACTGCTAAACCTATTAAACAACCTGGGATATTATGATGTGGATGTAACTACTGCTAAACCTATTAAACAACCTGGGATATTATGATGTGGATGTAACTACTGCTAAACCTATTAAACAACCTGGGATATTATGATGTAGGTGTAACTACTGCTAAACCTATTAAACAACCTGGGATATTATGATGTAGATGTAACTACTGCTAAACCTATTAAACAACCTGGGATATTATGATGTGGATGTAACTACTGCTAAACCTATTAAACAACCTGGGATATTATGATGTAGATGTAACTACTGCTAAACCTATTAAACAACCTGGGATATTATGATGTGGATGTAACTACTGCTAAACCTATTAAACAACCTGGGATATTATGATGTATATGTAACAACTGCTAAACCTATTAAACAACCTGGGATATTATGATGTAGATGTAACTAATGCTAAACCTATTAAACAACCTGGGATATTATGATGTGGATGTAACTACTGCTAAACCTATTAAACAACCTGGGATATTATGATGTAGATGTAACTACTGCTAAACCTATTAAACAACCTGGGATATTATGATGTGGATGTAACTACTGCTAAACCTATTAAACAACCTGGGATATTATGATGTGGATGTAACTACTGCTAAACCTATTACACAACCTGGGATATTATGATGTGGATGTAACAACTGCTAAACCTATTAAACAACCTGGGATATTATGATGTAGATGTAACAACTGCTAAACCTATTAAACAACCTGGGATATTATGATGTGGATGTAACTACTGCTAAACCTATTAAACAGCCTGTGATATTATGATGTAGATGTAACTACTGCTAAACCTATTAAGCAACCTGGGATATTATGAAGTGGATGTAACTACTGCTAAACCTATTAAACAACCTGGGATATTATGATGTAGATGTAACTACTGCTAAACCTATTAAACAACCTGGGATATTATGATGTAGATATAACTACTGCTAAACCTATTAAACAACCTGGGATATTATGATGTAGATGTAACTACTGCTAAACCTATTAAACAACCTGGGATATTATGATGTAGATGTAACTACTGCTAAACCTATTAAACAACCTGGGATATTATGATGTAGATGTAACTACTGCTAAACCTATTAAACAACCTGGCATATTATGATGTGGATGTAACAACTGCTAAACCTATTAAACAACCTGGGATATTATGATGTAGATGTAACTACTGCTAAACCTATTAAACAACCTGGGATATTATGATGTGGATGTAACTAATGCTAAACCTATTAAACAACCTGGGATATTATGATGTAGATGTAACTACTGCTAAACCTATTAAACAACCTGGAATATTATGATGTGGATGTAACTACTGCTAAACCTATTAAACAACCTGGGATATTATGATGTAGATGTAACAACTGCTAAACCTATTAAACAACCTGGGATATTATGATGTAGATGTAACTAATGCTAAACCTATTAAACAACCTGGGATATTATGATGTGAATGTAACTACTGCTAAACCTATTAAACAACCTGGGATATTATGATGTAGATGTAACTACTGCTAAACCTATTAAACAACCTGGGATATTATGATGTGGATGTAACTACTGCTAAACCTATTAAACAACCTGGGATATTATGATGTGGATGTAACTACTGCTAAACCTATTAAACAACCTGGGATATTATGATGTGGATGTAACAACTGCTAAACCTATTAAACAACCTGGGATATTATGATGTAGATGTAACAACTGCTAAACCTATTAAACAACCTGGGATATTATGATGTGGATGTAACTACTGCTAAACCTATTAAACAACCTGGGATATTATGATGAAGATGTAACTACTGCTAAACCTATTAAACAACCTGGGATATTATGATGTGGATGTAACTACTGCTAAACCTATTAAACAACCTGGGATATTATGATGTAGATGTAACTACTGCTAAACCTATTAAACAACCTGGGATATTATGATGTAGATGTAACTACTGCTAAACCTATTAAATCACCTGGGATATTATGATGTAGATGTAACTACTGCTAAACCTATTAAACAAACTGGGATATTATGATGTGGATGTAACTACTGCTAAACCTATTAAACAACCTGGGATATTATGATGTAGATGTAACTACTGCTAAACCTATTAAACAACTTGGGATATTATGATGTGGATGTAACTACTGCTAAACCTATTAAACAACCTGGGATATTATGATGTGGATGTAACTACTGCTAAACCTATTAAACAACCTGGGATATTATGATGTAGATGTAACTACTGCTAAACCTATTAAACAACCTGGGATATTATGATGTGGATCTAACTACTGCTAAACCTATTAAACAACCTGGGATATTATGATGTAGATGTAACTACTGCTAAACCTATTAAACAACCTGGGATATTATGATGTAGATGTAACTACTGCTATACCTATTAAACAACCTGGGATATTATGATGTGGATGTAACTACTGCTAAACCTATTAAACAACCTGGGATATTATGATGTGGACGTAACTACTGCTAAACCTATTAAACAAACTGGGATATTATGATGTGGATGTAACAACTGCTAAACCTATTAAACAACCTGGGATATTATGATGTGGATGTAACTACTGCTAAACCTATTAAACAACCTGGGATATTATGATGTAGATGTAACTACTGCTAAACCTATTAAACAACCTGGGATATTATGATGTGGATGTAACTACTGCTAAACCTATTAAACAACCTGGGATATTATGATGTGGATGTAACTACTGCTAAACCTATTAAACAACCAGGGATATTATGATGTGGATGTAACTACTGCTAAACCTATTAAACAACCTGGGATATTATGATGTATATGTAACAACTGCTAAACCTATTAAACAACCTGGGATATTATGATGTAGATGTAACTACTGCTAAACCTATTAAACAACCTGGGATATTATGATGTGGATGTAACTACTGCTAAACCTATTAAACAACCTGGGATATTATGATGTATATGTAACAACTGCTAAACCTATTAAACAACCTGGGATATTATGATGTAGATGTAACTACTGCTAAACCTATTAAACAACCTGGGATATTATGATGTGGATGTAACTACTGCTAAACCTATTAAACAACCTGGGATATTATGATGTAGATGTAACTACTGCTAAACCTATTAAACAACCTGGGATATTATGATGTGGATGTAACTACTGCTAAACCTATTAAACAACCTGGGATATTATGATGTAGATGTAACTACTGCTAAACCTATTAAACAACCTGGGATATTATGATGTGGATGTAACTACTGCTAAACCTATTAAACAACCTGGGATATTATGATGTAGATGTAACTACTGCTAAACCTATTAAACAACCTGGGATATTATGATGTGGATGTAACTACTGCTAAACCTATTAAACAACCTGGGATATTATGATGTGGACGTAACTACTGCTAAACCTATTAAACAAACTGGGATATTATGATGTGGATGTAACAACTGCTAAACCTATTAAACAACCTGGGATATTATGATGTGGATGTAACTACTGCTAAACCTATTAAACAACCTGGGATATTATGATGTAGATGTAACTACTGCTAAACCTATTAAACAACCTGGGATATTATGATGTGGATGTAACTACTGCTAAACCTATTAAACAACCTGGGATATTATGATGTAGATGTAACTACTGCTATACCTATTAAACAACCTGGGATATTATGATGTGGATGTAACTACTGCTAAACCTATTAAACAACCTGGGATATTATGATGTGGACGTAACTACTGCTAAACCTATTAAACAAACTGGGATATTATGATGTGGATGTAACAACTGCTAAACCTATTAAACAACCTGGGATATTATGATGTGGATGTAACTACTGCTAAACCTATTAAACAACCTGGGATATTATGATGTAGATGTAACTACTGCTAAACCTATTAAACAACCTGGGATATTATGATGTGGATGTAACTACTGCTAAACCTATTAAACAACCTGGGATATTATGATGTGGATGTAACTACTGCTAAACCTATTAAACAACCAGGGATATTATGATGTGGATGTAACTACTGCTAAACCTATTAAACAACCTGGGATATTATGATGTATATGTAACAACTGCTAAACCTATTAAACAACCTGGGATATTATGATGTAGATGTAACTACTGCTAAACCTATTAAACAACCTGGGATATTATGATGTGGATGTAACTACTGCTAAACCTATTAAACAACCTGGGATATTATGATGTATATGTAACAACTGCTAAACCTATTAAACAACCTGGGATATTATGATGTAGATGTAACTACTGCTAAACCTATTAAACAACCTGGGATATTATGATGTGGATGTAACTACTGCTAAACCTATTAAACAACCTGGGATATTATGATGTAGATGTAACTACTGCTAAACCTATTAAACAACCTGGGATATTATGATGTGGATGTAACTACTGCTAAACCTATTAAACAACCTGGGATATTATGATGTAGATGTAACTACTGCTAAACCTATTAAACAACCTGGGATATTATGATGTGGATGTAACTACTGCTAAACCTATTAAACAACCTGGGATATTATGATGTAGATGTAACTACTGCTAAACCTATTAAACAACCTGGGATATTATGATCTGGATGTAACAACTGCTAAACCTATTAAACAACCTGGGATATTATGATGTGGATGTAACTACTGCTAAACCTATTAAACAACCTGGGATATTATGATGTAGATGTAACTACTGCTAAACCTATTAAACAACCTGGCATATTATGATGTGGATGTAACAATTGCTAAACCTATTAAACAACCTGGGATATTATGATGTAGATGTAACTACTGCTAAACCTATTAAACAACCTGGGATATTATGATGTGGATGTAACTACTGCTAAACCTATGAAACAACCTGGGATATTATGATGTGGATGTAACTACTGCTAAACCTATTAAACCACCTGGGATATTATGATGTGGATGTAACAACTGCTAAACCTATTAAACAACCTGGGATATTATGATGTGGATGTAACTACTGCTAAACCTATTAAACAACCTGGGATATTTTGATGTGGATGTAACTACTGCTAAACCCATTAAACAACCTTGGATATTAAGGTGTGGATGTAACTACTGCTAAACCTATTAAACAACCTGGGATATTATGATGTAGATGTAACAACTGCTAAACCTATTAAACAACCTGGGATATTATGATGTGGATGTAACAACTGCTAAACCTATTAAACAACCTGGGATATTATGATGTGGATGTAACTACTGCTAAACCTATTAAACAACCTGGGATATTATGATGTGGATGTAACTACTGCTAAACCTATTAAACAACCTGGGATATTATGATGTAGATGTAACTACTGCTAAACCTATTAAACAACCTGGGATATTATGATGTGGATGTAACTACTGCTAAACCTATTAAACAACCTGGGATATTATGATGTGGATGTAACTACTGCTAAACCTATTAAACAACCTGGGATATTATGATGTGGATGTAACTACTGCTAAACCTATTAAACAACCTGGGATATTATGATGTAGGTGTAACTACTGCTAAACCTATTAAACAACCTGGGATATTATGATGTAGATGTAACTACTGCTAAACCTATTAAACAACCTGGGATATTATGATGTGGATGTAACTACTGCTAAACCTATTAAACAACCTGGGATATTATGATGTAGATGTAACTACTGCTAAACCTATTAAACAACCTGGGATATTATGATGTGGATGTAACTACTGCTAAACCTATTAAACAACCTGGGATATTATGATGTATATGTAACAACTGCTAAACCTATTAAACAACCTGGGATATTATGATGTAGATGTAACTAATGCTAAACCTATTAAACAACCTGGGATATTATGATGTGGATGTAACTACTGCTAAACCTATTAAACAACCTGGGATATTATGATGTAGATGTAACTACTGCTAAACCTATTAAACAACCTGGGATATTATGATGTGGATGTAACTACTGCTAAACCTATTAAACAACCTGGGATATTATGATGTGGATGTAACTACTGCTAAACCTATTACACAACCTGGGATATTATGATGTGGATGTAACAACTGCTAAACCTATTAAACAACCTGGGATATTATGATGTAGATGTAACAACTGCTAAACCTATTAAACAACCTGGGATATTATGATGTGGATGTAACTACTGCTAAACCTATTAAACAGCCTGTGATATTATGATGTAGATGTAACTACTGCTAAACCTATTAAGCAACCTGGGATATTATGAAGTGGATGTAACTACTGCTAAACCTATTAAACAACCTGGGATATTATGATGTAGATGTAACTACTGCTAAACCTATTAAACAACCTGGGATATTATGATGTAGATATAACTACTGCTAAACCTATTAAACAACCTGGGATATTATGATGTAGATGTAACTACTGCTAAACCTATTAAACAACCTGGGATATTATGATGTAGATGTAACTACTGCTAAACCTATTAAACAACCTGGGATATTATGATGTAGATGTAACTACTGCTAAACCTATTAAACAACCTGGGATATTATGATGTAGATGTAACTACTGCTAAACCTATTAAACAACCTGGGATATTATGATGTGGATGTAACTACTGCTAAACCTATTAAACAACCTGGGATATTATGATGTAGATGTAACTACTGCTAAACCTATTAAACAACCTGGGATATTATGATGTGGATGTAACTACTGCTAAACCTATTAAGCAACCTGGGATATTATGATGTGGATGTAACTACTGCTAAACCTATTAAACAACCTGGGATATTATGATGTAGATGTAACTACTGCTAAACCTATTAAACAACCTGGGATATTATGAAGTGGATGTAACTACTGCTAAACCTATTAAACAACCTGGGATATTATGATGTAGATGTAACTACTGCTAAACCTATTAAACAACCTGGGATATTATGATGTAGATGTAACTACTGCTAAACTTATTAAACAACCTGGGATATTATGATGTGGATGTAACTACTGCTAAACCTATTAAACAACCTGGGATATTATGATGTGGATGTAACTACTGCTAAACCTATTAAACAAACTGGGATATTATGATGTGGATGTAACAACTGCTAAACCTATTAAACAACCTGGGATATAATGATGTGGATGTAACTACTGCTAAACCTATTAAACAACCTGGGATATTATGATGTAGATGTAACTACTGCTAAACCTATTAAACAACCTGGGATATTATGATGTGGATGTAACTACTGCTAAACCTATTAAACAACCTGGGATATTATGATGTGGATGTAACTACTGCTAAACCTATTAAACAACCTGGGATATTATGATGTGAATGTAACTACTGCTAAACCTATTAAACAACCTGGGATATTATGATGTAGATGTAACAACTGCTAAACCTATTAAACAACCTGGGATATTATGATGTAGATGTAACTACTGCTAAACCTATTAAACAACCTGGGATATTATGATGTAGATGTAACTACTGCTAAACCTATTAAACAACCTGGGATATTATGATGTGGATGTAACTACTGCTAAACCTATTAAACAACCTGGGATATTATGATGTAGATGTAACTACTGCTAAATGTTATTGCTGTTCTTACTGTTGAACAGCGGTTTAGTGCCGATGAAGGTAGCGTAGGTAGCAATGATACGGCCGTGGACTAGATTGGCTTTAATCGGGTAGGAGTGAGTACACAACGGGCAGTGTGAGGAAGTGACCGCAAGCCAGTCCGTGGAGGGGGGAGAACTTGTGTACGGCAGGTCGGTCCAGGCGGGAGTGAGAGAGGGTGGACTGTGTGTCCCACCGACCTAGGTAGGCCTACAGAGGGCAGCACTGAATGCCGCGAAATATGAACTAGTCAGAGCAGACGGCTAGGCTGTGTGCTCTGCCAGTACAGGCTGTCTACATTTGCTCGGCCACGCACCTCGCGTCGTCCCGACGCGACAATACTGGTGGGCCCATAGGTATAAAGGAATTACACTAGCTACCCCAGAGAGGGACTGGCTTTCGCTCACTAGTAAATAAAAAATGGACAAAAAAATGCAACAGGCAAAAAAAAACTCTCCCATCCAGGGGAAGAGAAAACTGGTTTGCCCGCGCTGTTTCATCGAGTAGAGAGCCGGGAGACGTCAGCACTGGAACTAAAATCTTCTATATACAGGTTGTCCGCAGGGCTGAACATCAGTTGACCACTCGTCTACTAACGTTGTTGCACGCTCACATCTGCAAACAATGACTGACAGTAGCATTTCCTAAGGTGTGACATGTAACTCAGAGGGCAGCACTGCCCTGACCGTAATACAGTCTTTTTCCTTTAGTTAAAAAAAACACTGGTGCACATACATACAATAATACTATATCCATGGAATTCATTACACTCTGGGTACCCTTCTAAAAGTATTTACATAATTACATGATGTTGTCCACCCTGACTCTATTATCGACTAGCTATACAATGTGTGTGCATTTATACCCATTTCTGCAAGCAAACAATTAGCATAACTAGCGTAGGAGTCGGACAAGTCAGTAGGTACGTCAATGTCACAGAAATGTACTGTTGTCCTGGGTCGCAGGCCATAAGTATGGAGCCTTACTGGGCCGTCTTCCGTACCAGCAGTAGCGGGAGAAGGGGTAGACGGTTTGTCCCTAACATTAGTCTGATCGTGGCGTTGCAACGCACGCGCCTCCAGCTCTACTTCAGCCTGCATATGGTCCACATACTTCATGTGATCAAGGTGGGCTTCCTTGATAGCTCCCGTAGCAATCTCCCTCACCTCGAACTTATTGCCACGGAGCTGTCGTAGGACACGGTAAGGACCCACAAACTTTGGGACAAGTTTGTGCATACCTGGGGTCTGCACTGGGTTGAGCAACATAACTTTGCAACCTGGTTCCACTTTGCTTTCCTTGGCGCGGGCATTGCGCTCTGACGTGAACCTATCAGTAGCTTTCATAAGGTTCTCTCGTACCCGCTGGAAGACAAGCTGCGTTGTCCTCATCTTTACTACACTGGGGTTATCAGTATCGTAAGTAGGTCTAGGTGGAGTAAACAGAATTTCATATGGTAAGCGCTTGTCATAGCCATACAAAGCAAAATGAGGTGTCTCACCGATCGAGCTGTTGAGGGAGGAATTTAATGTACACTGAACATCTGGGATAGCCTCATCCCATGTAGTACAACTTGGGTTAACGGTTACTCTGAGCACCTCCAGGACTTTGCGATTTGTACGTTCAGCAAGACCATTACTCGCAGGGTGGCGTGGAGCTACTGGCGCTTGATGAATGTTGAATCTGGAGCAAAGATCCTGCATTATGCCATTTATAAACTCAGACCCATTGTCTGACAGAAGGACACGTGGGCAAGTATGACGAAGAACAACATGCTCACGGAAAGCACTAGCGACCGTTTCAGCGGTTTTATCAGGAATGGGTACTAATTCACTGTACCGCGTCAAGTTATCTACCATTACAAGCAGGTGCTTATTTCCCTTCTCCGAGGTCGAGAAGTTCGTCAACAGGTCGACAGAAGTTCTCTCCCAGGGCTCCTTTGTAATGGGATACTTTAGAATGGGGTTAGGACCTGTAATGGTACCCTTGTGCTGTAGGCAGACAACACACTGGTGTACATGCTTGGCAATGTCCGATGCCATCTTAGGCCAGAAATATTTCATTCGTGCCTGTTTGATACTGCGGTCCTTCCCGGGGTGCGCTACACCTGGGACATTGTGGATCAACCTAAGAGTAGCTGGTATCATGGACTCTGGTATCACCAGTTGGTATACGGTTCTGCCGGGGTCCACCAGCTGTGCAACACGGCACAGTACTCCTTGGTTGACCACTAAATCCTTCAGTGGAACGGGAGACTTGACCTGTAAGTCAACGTCCTCCTTGGTAAGGAAACGAAGGACTGGAGACCACACAGGGTCCTGTCGTTGGGCTCTCTCGAGATCCTCAACAGAGAACGAATTGCCGACACTCACGAATGCTATATGTCTCGACAGGGCGTCAGCTACAACATTTTGCTTACCTGGGACATAGCAAATTTCAGGGTTGTAGTCATTGAACGTGAGCGACCACCGAGCATGCTTTCCCGAGAGGTTCTTATTTGCAAAAAGGGCCAATAAGGGTAAATGATCTGTATAAATCTTGATAGGATAATGATAGATGATATCCCGAAAATGACTCAGGGCCCATACAATGGCTAAAGCTTCTAGCTCTGTCACTGAATAATTGACTTCCGCTTTAGTAAGAACACGGCTAGCATAGGCAATAGGCTGTTGCTTCCCATTAGATTCTTGTGACAAGACTGCACCGATGCCAACTTTGCTGGCATCAGTCGTCAAGGTAAATGCCTTGGTGAAATCAGGGAATCTAAGGGTTGGGGCTGATGTTAACTTGTTCTTAAGAATGACAAAAGCTCGTTCCTGATCGCACGTCCACTCAAAAGGGGCATCCTTCTTGAGTAAGCGTGTCAGGGGTGCCGCAATGGTGGAGAAACCTGCGATAAAGGTGCGGTAGAAACCCGCCAGGCCTATGAAGGACCGGACTGCATCCGCCGTCATGGGTCTGGGGAATTTCTGCACGGCCGAGATTTTAGACTCGTCCGTCTTTATGCCATTCTGAGTTACTACGTGACCCAGAAATTTTATTTCCTTCCGGAGGAAATGACATTTGGAGAGCTTTACCTTAAGATTTGCCTGAGCTAGCCTGTCCAATACCCTGTCAAGTTTCTCAAGATGTGACGGGACATCTTGCGACATGACTATGAGATCATCCAGGTAGACCATGAGCGTGCCACCTAGGAGGGTACGGAAAATTGTCGTCATCAAACGACTAAACGTGATTGGGCTTCCGCGCAAGCCGAAGGGCATCCTCCTGAACTGGTAATGACCAGTTGGAGTAGAGAAAGCTGTCAACTCTCTACTCTCATCATCGAGGGGGATCTGCCAGAACCCTTGAAGAAGATCAAGAGTTGAAAAGACCTTATTATCGCCGATGTTCTGCAACAGGTCGTTCAGAACTGGCAATGGAAAACGGTCTGGGATGGTACATGCATTCAGTTTCCTGTAATCGATAACAGGGCGCCAGGTTCCGTCTTTCTTGGGAACCAGAATAAGGGGAGCATTCCACGGGGAAGTGGACTCCTCAATAACTCCATCACGGAGCATCCGTGTAATGAGTTCTTCGGCGAAGACTCTTTGCGCATGTGGCAGGCGATACGCAGGTACATAAATGGGTTTAGTACCTTTGTCAAGTGGAATACGGTGAGAGATCAGTGGGGTCAAACCCATTGACTCACCATCTAGTGCAACTGCAGAACGTGCACGATTGAGAACCTGGAGAAGTTTTGGAACCTCTTCAGGATAGTCTGTCAAAGCTAGATCATCTTCCTGCACTGGCCGGGTGTTGGAAGAGTCAGCAGCAGACTCGCCTGGGAGAACTGCACTCACAAGGAAGTCAGCTGGGGCTTCACCCTCCACTCTCACCGGGAGAGGGAATCTGACAAGGTCAACAAGTGAGGTATTCTTCCGCAGGGGAAATTCTCGACTATGCATGTTGACAACAAGGACTTGCAACTTACCACGTTGCACTGTGTGCAAGGATGGTTCAAGGGAGAGGCCCTTGACTCGGCATGTGTCGTTGTCAACCAGCACATGGTCTCCTTCAAAAGCTCTGCTCACGTACACCGTAACAGGAGTGAGCGAGTTAGCTGACAAAGTGACGTCATACTTTGTACAAGCAGTAACTCTGCTCGCTGATGCCATGACACGAGTCAGACAGTCGCCTGCCGACAGGGATACTGCGGCTTGACAACTGCTGGTCTCTACAACAGCGTCAGAGTTAGAGTGAAGGTTAGACTGGGCGTCCCCAGAATGGGTTTCACTGGTAACTATGCGCTGATGGCCAGGAGGTGATGGGCAACGAGCTCTACTACGAGGTCGATCAGGACGAGAGACCGACCCCGGGGAGAATGTGCTATGGAAACCACCAGTTTCCAACGATTCTAGGCACTGTGCGTACTCTGAGACGGAGTAGCACGTAGTGGATCCTAAGCGCACGCCCCAGAAGGGCACATCCACTCCGTTGAATTCCGCTTTCCACTCAGCTGGATCTAAACGGATCCTAAGATCTGCCATGGTTTTGAACCCTATGAGCAGGTCACCATGGAAAACAATACCATCCACGACTAAGAATTTTGCGGACAGCTTGTGACCCTGGACCACAAATTCTAGCGTTGTGCGACCGCGAACCGTCAGCGGTTTACCTGAGACTCCTCTCAAGGTCTGAATGGCAGATGGCTCTGTCAACATGGCCGCGTGAAGGCCAATGTCTCGGAAAAAGGTGGAGCGGACAATGTTAACCACCGAACCTGTGTCTAGGAAAAGCTGAACAGGCTTATTGTGGACAGTGGACTCGATGAGCGGTCCACATGGGTTGTCATACCGAACATGAAGGCATGACAGGCCGACGCGATCCCCGGAGTCACAGCTGCTCGAGGCTCGACACTTGTTGACGAGGCTCGACCTGGAAGGTACGGTAAGAGTCTCAGCAACAACGTCAAGACACTCGGTTTCCTCACTGTCGGCAAGCGTATCACTGCCCAGGGCGGCGAATGCATTGCGGACAGGGACGGAATACAGCGACTCTGACAGGGTTACTACGTCTTTCGCTGGTTTTGCGGACGCGCCTCTTCCCCCGAACTAGTGGAAGGGCTTCTACGAGCATGTGCATTGCGCGACGACTGCTTGCTCCACTCAGCTGTCAGCATACTTCGCAGCTTGTTACACTCATGGGAGGTATGACTGGAAGTATTGTGGTAAACACAGATTCCCTCGCGAGACTGGGCATGGGGACGGTGACGGTTACCTTGATACTGAGCATGGGGACTGTGACGGTTACTTTGCGGGGACTTAAGTTTGTAACACTCAGATCGGTAGTGCCCTCGTTTGCCACAGTTAAAACAAGTCACTACACGCTTAGCGGGTGAGGTTGGGGGTGGTGTCTGCTGGCGACGTTTCGCCCTGGTCCAGGAAGTCGATGACTGCTTTTTTGTATAAGACCGACTGTTGTTACTGTGGTCGCTATTTTTACTTAGGCGCGTATTAGTGGGACTGGGGTTAGAACCTTTGTGAGCTGGCTGTCTGACAGCAGCAGCAAAAGTGACTTCCGGCTGCGACCGCGGGGTCACTGCGGACGGCGCTGCAAGGATGGGTAGGGGATCATCCGCAAAGCGGCAAACCTTGCCTTGCTCGGAAGGCGGCTTGAGCGAGTCGATGGCGTCATATGCACCCAGGACGTCGTGCTGAGGGCCGAGTCCTAGCGCATCAATGGCAGCCCAGAGGTTAGGGGCGGAATCCCTCCGCATGATGCCGACAGCCAGCATGGGGATGATGTCTTTAATAGCAATACGGCCATCACCATCCGCCCACTTAGTGGAGTTGACGGCATCAGTAAAGTCCGTGGCGGCTTGCTCGAAACGGCAAACGCAAGCCAGGGGGCTTTCGTGCCGGTATTGACATTCGGCCAAGACGCTGGTAACGATGTCAATGTAATGGCGTTGGCGACTACGCCGAAAATAACGCCTAAATTCCTCCTTAAGTTCACCCCAAGACTGAATCTTACAGACGCGCTTGAGCTGCACAAAGGCACCTATATCACCCTGGGTGAGATCCACTGCTGCAACAGCAGCACGAATGTACTGTGTATCTGTTGGGCTATCAAATAGAGCCTGAACAGTCGCCTCGACTGACTGCAGCCATGGCTCTAAACTATTTGCACGACCGTCAAAAATAAGGGTCAGTTGTGGACGACGAGCCGGCCCACTGGTGGTCGAGGCGTGAGCCACAAGTTGACCAACTGTCGCTGGGGCTTCGATGCCCTGCCGCGTGCTCACGCTGGCTGAGGCACCATTGCTGGCACCAGCAGAATCTGGGGTATCGGCATGGCCACTGCGTGTCCTAGTCATGACGTCGATTGTTGAAATGCAAGTAGGTCACGAAGATGGTAAACAGGTCAGAGCAAGAAATGGTATGCACTGGCTACAATTCAAAACAGAGTCAAAGAGAACTCAGCACCACAGTACTAGGTAAACTGCTTAGTGATAGAAATAATTTGAGCAAAACAACAATAAAAAGGGAAATAGTGATACACTCTGAACACAAAATAAGAGATGTATGCAAGTGAATGTACTACAGGGAAGTGCACAAAATGAAGCTAAGGATAGTCAATAATTTCACCAGGAATCTGGCAACAAAATTTATGAAAAGGAGTTTGAACTGTAAACACTGGTAGCAAAAATTGCACAAAATTAAAATAAATCAGGTACTACACAACACTAAACTGTGCTGCAAGCACAGTTTAAAAAGATTGCGGGTGCTAGCAGTAGCAAATTGAAACGCAAAAAAAAAAGGTAATTCACTTGCACAAGGGAAGTTGGCACAAAAAAGATATCAGAGTATGGAATAGTGCCAAAAATCACACACAAAAGAAAAATACACTGACCAGAATTGCTATATTGCACACAAAATAAAATTAATAAAAATGCAAATTATTAAATTCAAGAATATGGCAAAAGTTAACTGGTGTTAGCAGGGTGTACACTGGCAAAAAGGAAAAAAAAAAAATTTGCACAATCTCAAGGTCAAAATTAATTAACTTCACAAGGAATTTTGGTAATTAATGGTAAATAAGCAGGTTCCCAAAAATACACTCAATGACTTGGGTATATAAAATAGCAAAAAGCAATGCACATAGGTGAATATTCACTGATAAAACATAGAATATATGTAGAGCAAAAATAAATGGGGGAACAGAAAAAAAAATTTAATGGGCTAGGCACAGATTGTATGACTGCAGGTAGAATATACTAATACTTAAGTACTTGAAGATTACACTTATTAAAAAAAAGAACTAACAAACAAAACAGTGCAAGGGTGTCAACAATCTGTGGCTAACTTGCAGGTGCAACTAGAAAAAAAAAATAACAGCACACAGGAATTACATGAAAACTGTATGTGAGAGGTAAATTGTATAAATGGTCAACACTGAACAATTTAAATCAATAACTGAGGTGCAAGAAGCAGAATAATAAAAAAAAACTGGAATTTAAAATGTAGGAGTGCAAAAATAAATTTACAAAATTTAATAAGCTGTAGGTAAATGGCAAAATGTGCACTGATGACACTGAACAATTTACTGAAGTATGGCTTCAGTAACTAACTGTATTGGTGCAGGACAGTTAAATAATGTCACAAAATATTAGGAAATGCTAGGTAAGTCACTGTTTACTTAACTTTGAGTGCAGATGGACGAAGGTACGGCAGGTCCTGGAACTTTCAGTGACGCTCCAGTAACACTACACACCTCGTAGCATTTGTATACTGCTATGGGGCTTCAATGTCGTAGAAAAAAAATATCAGAAAGGACTTGGGAAGAACAGGAAAGACCGGAGTAACTCTGTGGAGGTATAAAATATTAGACGTGGGTACCCGGCGTGAACCACAGCTGGTGTATGGTTGTTTACACTGGCAAGCGTGTCTGGGCGCGCTGACTGACTGCGGCTTCAGCACACGGAGAACAAAACATTTACTGCACTACTCGAACGTGCTAAAAACAAGCTTAAGTGAAACTTTGAACTGGGACGAGTAAGTTTTACTGTAACAAATCACTGGGGAAAACAGAACTGGTGATGAACTGGGAATAAAACAACAAGGGAAAGGGAAAAAAAAAAATTTTTTTAAACTGGGCAACACAAAAAAAAACTGCACTGGCTGGAGATACGTAGGCGCTGAGTAGTAGTAGACACTATGATGAGTCACGAGCTGCTGTAGACGCTGAACTTTGCTGGCTTAGGGGCTAAGCCAACTGGGTTCCCACGTGGTTAAGCCCGGTAGAACTTCTTGGAGGAACTCTACTTCTTGTAGCTGAGAAGGGCGTAGGGACGCTGTAGGAGGCAGGAGAATGGTGCTGGAGAGTGTTGAAGGGCTGTAGAGAGGGTGATGAGGTGAACACGTGACTGCTAAGGCTGGAGATGACGCCGTGATGCCTATGTCCAGATTTTGTGGGAAAAATCTAGGACGAAGATCTATCTCGGGTCCCGTCAAGACGCTGGGAGTAGCAGATAACTCTTTAGGCTAGCAGGTGCGTTGGATGACGACGGATGATGTTGACTGGTGTCGACCGATCCCCTTAAACCTATTAAACAACCTGGCATATTATGATGTGGATGTAACAACTGCTAAACCAATTAAACAACCTGGGATATTATGATGTAGATGTAACTACTGCTAAACCTATTAAACAACCTGGGATATTATGATGTGGATGTAACTACTGCTAAACCTATTAAACAACCTGGGATATTATGATGTGGATGTAACTACTGCTAAACCTATTAAACAACCTGGGATATTATGATGTGGATGTAACTACTGCTAAACCTATTAAACAACCTGGGATATTATGATGTGGATGTAACTACTGCTAAACCTATTAAACAACCTGGGATATTATGATGTGGATGTAACTACTGCTAAACCTATTAAACAACCTGGGATATTATGATGTGGATGTAACTACTGCTAAACCTATTAAACAACCTGGGATATTATGATGTAGATGTAACTACTGCTAAACCTATTAAACAACCTGGGATATTATGATGTGGATGTAACTACTGCTAAACCTATTAAACAACCTGGGATATTATGATGTGGATGTAACTACTGCTAAACCTATTAAACAACCTGGGATATTATGATGTGGATGTAACTACTGCTAAACCTATTAAACAACCTGGGATATTATGATGTAGATGTAACTACTGCTAAACCTATTAAACAACCTGGGATATTATGATGTGGATGTAACTACTGCTAAACCTATTAAACAACCTGGGATATTATGATGTGGATGTAACTACTGCTAAACCTATTAAACAACCTGGGATATTATGATGTGGATGTAACTACTGCTAAACCTATTAAACAACCTGGGATATTATGATGTAGATGTAACTACTGCTAAACCTATTAAACAACCTGGGATATTATGATGTAGATGTAACTACTGCTAAACCTATTAAACAACCTGGGATATTATGATGTGGATGTAACTACTGCTAAACCTATTAAACAACCTGGGATATTATGATGTAGATGTAACTACTGCTAAACCTATTAAACAACCTGGGATATTATGATGTGGATGTAACTACTGCTAAACCTATTAAACAACCTGGGATATTATGATGTGGATGTAACTACTGCTAAACCTATTAAACAACCTGGGATATTATGATGTGGATGTAACTACTGCTAAACCTATTAAACAACCTGGGATATTATGATGTGGATGTAACTACTGCTAAACCTATTAAACAACCTGGGATATTATGATGTGGATGTAACTACTGCTAAACCTATTAAACAACCTGGGATATTATGATGTGGATGTAACTACTGCTAAACCTATTAAACAACCTGGGATATTATGATGTGGATGTAACTACTGCTAAACCTATTAAACAACCTGGGATATTATGATGTAGATGTAACTACTGCTAAACCTATTAAACAACCTGGGATATTATGATGTGGATGTAACTACTGCTAAACCTATTAAACAACCTGGGATATTATGATGTGGATGTAACTACTGCTAAACCTATTAAACAACCTGGGATATTATGATGTGGATGTAACTACTGCTAAACCTATTAAACAACCTGGGATATTATGATGTAGATGTAACTACTGCTAAACCTATTAAACAACCTGGGATATTATGATGTGGATGTAACTACTGCTAAACCTATTAAACAACCTGGGATATTATGATGTGGATGTAACTACTGCTAAACCTATTAAACAACCTGGGATATTATGATGTGGATGTAACTACTGCTAAACCTATTAAACAACCTGGGATATTATGATGTAGATGTAACTACTGCTAAACCTATTAAACAACCTGGGATATTATGATGTAGATGTAACTACTGCTAAACCTATTAAACAACCTGGGATATTATGATGTGGATGTAACTACTGCTAAACCTATTAAACAACCTGGGATATTATGATGTAGATGTAACTACTGCTAAACCTATTAAACAACCTGGGATATTATGATGTGGATGTAACTACTGCTAAACCTATTAAACAACCTGGGATATTATGATGTAGATGTAACTACTGCTAAACCTATTAAACAACCTGGGATATTATGATGTAGATGTAACTACTGCTAAACCTATTAAACAACCTGGGATATTATGATGTGGATGTAACTACTGCTAAACCTATTAAACAACCTGGGATATTATGATGTAGATGTAACTACTGCTAAACCTATTAAACAACCTGGGATATTATGATGTGGATGTAACTACTGCTAAACCTATTAAACAACCTGGGATATTATGATGTGGATGTAACTACTGCTAAACCTATTAAACAACCTGGGATATTATGATGTGGATGTAACTACTGCTAAACCTATTAAACAACCTGGGATATTATGATGTAGATGTAACTACTGCTAAACCTATTAAACAACCTGGGATATTATGATGTGGATGTAACTACTGCTAAACCTATTAAACAACCTGGGATATTATGATGTAGATGTAACTACTGCTAAACCTATTAAACAACCTGGGATATTATGATGTGGATGTAACTACTGCTAAACCTATTAAACAACCTGGGATATTATGATGTAGATGTAACTACTGCTAAACCTATTAAACAACCTGGGATATTATGATGTAGATGTAACTACTGCTAAACCTATTAAACAACCTGGGATATTATGATGTAGATGTAACTACTGCTAAACCTATTAAACAACCTGGGATATTATGATGTAGATGTAACTACTGCTAAACCTATTAAACAACCTGGGATATTATGATGTAGATGTAACTACTGCTAAACCTATTAAACAACCTGGGATATTATGATGTAGATGTAACTACTGCTAAACCTATTAAACAACCTGGGATATTATGATGTGGATGTAACTACTGCTAAACCTATTAAACAACCTGGGATATTATGATGTAGATGTAACTACTGCTAAACCTATTAAACAACCTGGGATATTATGATGTGGATGTAACTACTGCTAAACCTATTAAACAACCTGGGATATTATGATGTGGATGTAACTACTGCTAAACCTATTAAACAACCTGGGATATTATGATGTAGATGTAACTACTGCTAAACCTATTAAACAACCTGGGATATTATGATGTGGATGTAACTACTGCTAAACCTATTAAACAACCTGGGATATTATGATGTAGATGTAACTACTGCTAAACCTATTAAACAACCTGGGATATTATGATGTAGATGTAACTACTGCTAAACCTATTAAACAACCTGGGATATTATGATGTGGATGTAACTACTGCTAAACCTATTAAACAACCTGGGATATTATGATGTGGATGTAACTACTGCTAAACCTATTAAACAACCTGGGATATTATGATGTGGATGTAACTACTGCTAAACCTATTAAACAACCTGGGATATTATGATGTGGATGTAACTACTGCTAAACCTATTAAACAACCTGGGATATTATGATGTAGATGTAACTACTGCTAAACCTATTAAACAACCTGGGATATTATGATGTGGATGTAACTACTGCTAAACCTATTAAACAACCTGGGATATTATGATGTGGATGTAACTACTGCTAAACCTATTAAACAACCTGGGATATTATGATGTGGATGTAACTACTGCTAAACCTATTAAACAACCTGGGATATTATGATGTAGATGTAACTACTGCTAAACCTATTAAACAACCTGGGATATTATGATGTGGATGTAACTACTGCTAAACCTATTAAACAACCTGGGATATTATGATGTGGATGTAACTACTGCTAAACCTATTAAACAACCTGGGATATTATGATGTGGATGTAACTACTGCTAAACCTATTAAACAACCTGGGATATTATGATGTAGATGTAACTACTGCTAAACCTATTAAACAACCTGGGATATTATGATGTGGATGTAACTACTGCTAAACCTATTAAACAACCTGGGATATTATGATGTAGATGTAACTACTGCTAAACCTATTAAACAACCTGGGATATTATGATGTGGATGTAACTACTGCTAAACCTATTAAACAACCTGGGATATTATGATGTAGATGTAACTACTGCTAAACCTATTAAACAACCTGGGATATTATGATGTGGATGTAACTACTGCTAAACCTATTAAACAACCTGGGATATTATGATGTAGATGTAACTACTGCTAAACCTATTAAACAACCTGGGATATTATGATGTAGATGTAACTACTGCTAAACCTATTAAACAACCTGGGATATTATGATGTGGATGTAACTACTGCTAAACCTATTAAACAACCTGGGATATTATGATGTAGATGTAACTACTGCTAAACCTATTAAACAACCTGGGATATTATGATGTGGATGTAACTACTGCTAAACCTATTAAACAACCTGGGATATTATGATGTGGATGTAACTACTGCTAAACCTATTAAACAACCTGGGATATTATGATGTGGATGTAACTACTGCTAAACCTATTAAACAACCTGGGATATTATGATGTAGATGTAACTACTGCTAAACCTATTAAACAACCTGGGATATTATGATGTGGATGTAACTACTGCTAAACCTATTAAACAACCTGGGATATTATGATGTAGATGTAACTACTGCTAAACCTATTAAACAACCTGGGATATTATGATGTGGATGTAACTACTGCTAAACCTATTAAACAACCTGGGATATTATGATGTAGATGTAACTGGGATATTATGATGTGGATGTAACTACTGCTAAACCTATTAAACAACCTGGGATATTATGATGTAGATGTAACTACTGCTAAACCTATTAAACAACCTGGGATATTATGATGTAGATGTAACTACTGCTAAACCTATTAAACAACCTGGGATATTATGATGTAGATGTAACTACTGCTAAACCTATTAAACAACCTGGGATATTATGATGTGGATGTAACTACTGCTAAACCTATTAAACAACCTGGGATATTATGATGTAGATGTAACTACTGCTAAACCTATTAAACAACCTGGGATATTATGATGTGGATGTAACTACTGCTAAACCTATTAAACAACCTGGGATATTATGATGTGGATGTAACTACTGCTAAACCTATTAAACAACCTGGGATATTATGATGTAGATGTAACTACTGCTAAACCTATTAAACAACCTGGGATATTATGATGTGGATGTAACTACTGCTAAACCTATTAAACAACCTGGGATATTATGATGTAGATGTAACTACTGCTAAACCTATTAAACAACCTGGGATATTATGATGTAGATGTAACTACTGCTAAACCTATTAAACAACCTGGGATATTATGATGTGGATGTAACTACTGCTAAACCTATTAAACAACCTGGGATATTATGATGTGGATGTAACTACTGCTAAACCTATTAAACAACCTGGGATATTATGATGTGGATGTAACTACTGCTAAACCTATTAAACAACCTGGGATATTATGATGTGGATGTAACTACTGCTAAACCTATTAAACAACCTGGGATATTATGATGTAGATGTAACTACTGCTAAACCTATTAAACAACCTGGGATATTATGATGTGGATGTAACTACTGCTAAACCTATTAAACAACCTGGGATATTATGATGTGGATGTAACTACTGCTAAACCTATTAAACAACCTGGGATATTATGATGTGGATGTAACTACTGCTAAACCTATTAAACAACCTGGGATATTATGATGTAGATGTAACTACTGCTAAACCTATTAAACAACCTGGGATATTATGATGTAGATGTAACTACTGCTAAACCTATTAAACAACCTGGGATATTATGATGTGGATGTAACTACTGCTAAACCTATTAAACAACCTGGGATATTATGATGTGGATGTAACTACTGCTAAACCTATTAAACAACCTGGGATATTATGATGTAGATGTAACTACTGCTAAACCTATTAAACAACCTGGGATATTATGATGTGGATGTAACTACTGCTAAACCTATTAAACAACCTGGGATATTATGATGTAGATGTAACTACTGCTAAACCTATTAAACAACCTGGGATATTATGATGTGGATGTAACTACTGCTAAACCTATTAAACAACCTGGGATATTATGATGTAGATGTAACTACTGCTAAACCTATTAAACAACCTGGGATATTATGATGTGGATGTAACTACTGCTAAACCTATTAAACAACCTGGGATATTATGATGTGGATGTAACTACTGCTAAACCTATTAAACAACCTGGGATATTATGATGTAGATGTAACTACTGCTAAACCTATTAAACAACCTGGGATATTATGATGTGGATGTAACTACTGCTAAACCTATTAAACAACCTGGGATATTATGATGTAGATGTAACTACTGCTAAACCTATTAAACAACCTGGGATATTATGATGTGGATGTAACTACTGCTAAACCTATTAAACAACCTGGGATATTATGATGTGGATGTAACTACTGCTAAACCTATTAAACAACCTGGGATATTATGATGTGGATGTAACTACTGCTAAACCTATTAAACAACCTGGGATATTATGATGTGGATGTAACTACTGCTAAACCTATTAAACAACCTGGGATATTATGATGTGGATGTAACTACTGCTAAACCTATTAAACAACCTGGGATATTATGATGTGGATGTAACTACTGCTAAACCTATTAAACAACCTGGGATATTATGATGTAGATGTAACTACTGCTAAACCTATTAAACAACCTGGGATATTATGATGTGGATGTAACTACTGCTAAACCTATTAAACAACCTGGGATATTATGATGTGGATGTAACTACTGCTAAACCTATTAAACAACCTGGGATATTATGATGTGGATGTAACTACTGCTAAACCTATTAAACAACCTGGGATATTATGATGTAGATGTAACTACTGCTAAACCTATTAAACAACCTGGGATATTATGATGTGGATGTAACTACTGCTAAACCTATTAAACAACCTGGGATATTATGATGTGGATGTAACTACTGCTAAACCTATTAAACAACCTGGGATATTATGATGTGGATGTAACTACTGCTAAACCTATTAAACAACCTGGGATATTATGATGTGGATGTAACTACTGCTAAACCTATTAAACAACCTGGGATATTATGATGTAGATGTAACTACTGCTAAACCTATTAAACAACCTGGGATATTATGATGTGGATGTAACTACTGCTAAACCTATTAAACAACCTGGGATATTATGATGTAGATGTAACTACTGCTAAACCTATTAAACAACCTGGGATATTATGATGTGGATGTAACTACTGCTAAACCTATTAAACAACCTGGGATATTATGATGTAGATGTAACTACTGCTAAACCTATTAAACAACCTGGGATATTATGATGTAGATGTAACTACTGCTAAACCTATTAAACAACCTGGGATATTATGATGTGGATGTAACTACTGCTAAACCTATTAAACAACCTGGGATATTATGATGTAGATGTAACTACTGCTAAACCTATTAAACAACCTGGGATATTATGATGTGGATGTAACTACTGCTAAACCTATTAAACAACCTGGGATATTATGATGTGGATGTAACTACTGCTAAACCTATTAAACAACCTGGGATATTATGATGTGGATGTAACTACTGCTAAACCTATTAAACAACCTGGGATATTATGATGTAGATGTAACTACTGCTAAACCTATTAAACAACCTGGGATATTATGATGTGGATGTAACTACTGCTAAACCTATTAAACAACCTGGGATATTATGATGTAGATGTAACTACTGCTAAACCTATTAAACAACCTGGGATATTATGATGTGGATGTAACTACTGCTAAACCTATTAAACAACCTGGGATATTATGATGTAGATGTAACTACTGCTAAACCTATTAAACAACCTGGGATATTATGATGTAGATGTAACTACTGCTAAACCTATTAAACAACCTGGGATATTATGATGTAGATGTAACTACTGCTAAACCTATTAAACAACCTGGGATATTATGATGTAGATGTAACTACTGCTAAACCTATTAAACAACCTGGGATATTATGATGTAGATGTAACTACTGCTAAACCTATTAAACAACCTGGGATATTATGATGTAGATGTAACTACTGCTAAACCTATTAAACAACCTGGGATATTATGATGTGGATGTAACTACTGCTAAACCTATTAAACAACCTGGGATATTATGATGTGGATGTAACTACTGCTAAACCTATTAAACAACCTGGGATATTATGATGTAGATGTAACTACTGCTAAACCTATTAAACAACCTGGGATATTATGATGTGGATGTAACTACTGCTAAACCTATTAAACAACCTGGGATATTATGATGTAGATGTAACTACTGCTAAACCTATTAAACAACCTGGGATATTATGATGTAGATGTAACTACTGCTAAACCTATTAAACAACCTGGGATATTATGATGTGGATGTAACTACTGCTAAACCTATTAAACAACCTGGGATATTATGATGTGGATGTAACTACTGCTAAACCTATTAAACAACCTGGGATATTATGATGTGGATGTAACTACTGCTAAACCTATTAAACAACCTGGGATATTATGATGTGGATGTAACTACTGCTAAACCTATTAAACAACCTGGGATATTATGATGTAGATGTAACTACTGCTAAACCTATTAAACAACCTGGGATATTATGATGTGGATGTAACTACTGCTAAACCTATTAAACAACCTGGGATATTATGATGTGGATGTAACTACTGCTAAACCTATTAAACAACCTGGGATATTACCTGATATTATGATGGATGTAACTACTGCTAAACCTATTAAACAACCTGGGATATTATGATGTGATGTAACTACTGCTAAACCTATTAAACAACCTGGGATATTATGATGTAGATGTAACTACTGCTAAACCTATTAAACAACCTGGGATATTATGATGTAGATGTAACTACTGCTAAACCTATTAAACAACCTGGGATATTATGATGTGGATGTAACTACTGCTAAACCTATTAAACAACCTGGGATATTATGATGTAGATGTAACTACTGCTAAACCTATTAAACAACCTGGGATATTATGATGTGGATGTAACTACTGCTAAACCTATTAAACAACCTGGGATATTATGATGTGGATGTAACTACTGCTAAACCTATTAAACAACCTGGGATATTATGATGTAGATGTAACTACTGCTAAACCTATTAAACAACCTGGGATATTATGATGTGGATGTAACTACTGCTAAACCTATTAAACAACCTGGGATATTATGATGTAGATGTAACTACTGCTAAACCTATTAAACAACCTGGGATATTATGATGTGGATGTAACTACTGCTAAACCTATTAAACAACCTGGGATATTATGATGTAGATGTAACTACTGCTAAACCTATTAAACAACCTGGGATATTATGATGTAGATGTAACTACTGCTAAACCTATTAAACAACCTGGGATATTATGATGTAGATGTAACTACTGCTAAACCTATTAAACAACCTGGGATATTATGATGTAGATGTAACTACTGCTAAACCTATTAAACAACCTGGGATATTATGATGTGGATGTAACTACTGCTAAACCTATTAAACAACCTGGGATATTATGATGTGGATGTAACTACTGCTAAACCTATTAAACAACCTGGGATATTATGATGTGGATGTAACTACTGCTAAACCTATTAAACAACCTGGGATATTATGATGTGGATGTAACTACTGCTAAACCTATTAAACAACCTGGGATATTATGATGTAGATGTAACTACTGCTAAACCTATTAAACAACCTGGGATATTATGATGTGGATGTAACTACTGCTAAACCTATTAAACAACCTGGGATATTATGATGTAGATGTAACTACTGCTAAACCTATTAAACAACCTGGGATATTATGATGTGGATGTAACTACTGCTAAACCTATTAAACAACCTGGGATATTATGATGTGGATGTAACTACTGCTAAACCTATTAAACAACCTGGGATATTATGATGTGGATGTAACTACTGCTAAACCTATTAAACAACCTGGGATATTATGATGTGGATGTAACTACTGCTAAACCTATTAAACAACCTGGGATATTATGATGTAGATGTAACTACTGCTAAACCTATTAAACAACCTGGGATATTATGATGTGGATGTAACTACTGCTAAACCTATTAAACAACCTGGGATATTATGATGTGGATGTAACTACTGCTAAACCTATTAAACAACCTGGGATATTATGATGTGGATGTAACTACTGCTAAACCTATTAAACAACCTGGGATATTATGATGTAGATGTAACTACTGCTAAACCTATTAAACAACCTGGGATATTATGATGTAGATGTAACTACTGCTAAACCTATTAAACAACCTGGGATATTATGATGTGGATGTAACTACTGCTAAACCTATTAAACAACCTGGGATATTATGATGTGGATGTAACTACTGCTAAACCTATTAAACAACCTGGGATATTATGATGTAGATGTAACTACTGCTAAACCTATTAAACAACCTGGGATATTATGATGTGGATGTAACTACTGCTAAACCTATTAAACAACCTGGGATATTATGATGTGGATGTAACTACTGCTAAACCTATTAAACAACCTGGGATATTATGATGTAGATGTAACTACTGCTAAACCTATTAAACAACCTGGGATATTATGATGTGGATGTAACTACTGCTAAACCTATTAAACAACCTGGGATATTATGATGTAGATGTAACTACTGCTAAACCTATTAAACAACCTGGGATATTATGATGTGGATGTAACTACTGCTAAACCTATTAAACAACCTGGGATATTATGATGTGGATGTAACTACTGCTAAACCTATTAAACAACCTGGGATATTATGATGTGGATGTAACTACTGCTAAACCTATTAAACAACCTGGGATATTATGATGTAGATGTAACTACTGCTAAACCTATTAAACAACCTGGGATATTATGATGTAGATGTAACTACTGCTAAACCTATTAAACAACCTGGGATATTATGATGTGGATGTAACTACTGCTAAACCTATTAAACAACCTGGGATATTATGATGTGGATGTAACTACTGCTAAACCTATTAAACAACCTGGGATATTATGATGTAGATGTAACTACTGCTAAACCTATTAAACAACCTGGGATATTATGATGTAGATGTAACTACTGCTAAACCTATTAAACAACCTGGGATATTATGATGTGGATGTAACTACTGCTAAACCTATTAAACAACCTGGGATATTATGATGTGGATGTAACTACTGCTAAACCTATTAAACAACCTGGGATATTATGATGTGGATGTAACTACTGCTAAACCTATTAAACAACCTGGGATATTATGATGTAGATGTAACTACTGCTAAACCTATTAAACAACCTGGGATATTATGATGTGGATGTAACTACTGCTAAACCTATTAAACAACCTGGGATATTATGATGTGGATGTAACTACTGCTAAACCTATTAAACAACCTGGGATATTATGATGTGGATGTAACTACTGCTAAACCTATTAAACAACCTGGGATATTATGATGTAGATGTAACTACTGCTAAACCTATTAAACAACCTGGGATATTATGATGTGGATGTAACTACTGCTAAACCTATTAAACAACCTGGGATATTATGATGTGGATGTAACTACTGCTAAACCTATTAAACAACCTGGGATATTATGATGTAGATGTAACTACTGCTAAACCTATTAAACAACCTGGGATATTATGATGTGGATGTAACTACTGCTAAACCTATTAAACAACCTGGGATATTATGATGTGGATGTAACTACTGCTAAACCTATTAAACAACCTGGGATATTATGATGTGGATGTAACTACTGCTAAACCTATTAAACAACCTGGGATATTATGATGTGGATGTAACTACTGCTAAACCTATTAAACAACCTGGGATATTATGATGTGGATGTAACTACTGCTAAACCTATTAAACAACCTGGGATATTATGATGTAGATGTAACTACTGCTAAACCTATTAAACAACCTGGGATATTATGATGTAGATGTAACTACTGCTAAACCTATTAAACAACCTGGGATATTATGATGTAGATGTAACTACTGCTAAACCTATTAAACAACCTGGGATATTATGATGTGGATGTAACTACTGCTAAACCTATTAAACAACCTGGGATATTATGATGTGGATGTAACTACTGCTAAACCTATTAAACAACCTGGGATATTATGATGTGGATGTAACTACTGCTAAACCTATTAAACAACCTGGGATATTATGATGTGGATGTAACTACTGCTAAACCTATTAAACAACCTGGGATATTATGATGTGGATGTAACTACTGCTAAACCTATTAAACAACCTGGGATATTATGATGTGGATGTAACTACTGCTAAACCTATTAAACAACCTGGGATATTATGATGTGGATGTAACTACTGCTAAACCTATTAAACAACCTGGGATATTATGATGTAGATGTAACTACTGCTAAACCTATTAAACAACCTGGGATATTATGATGTAGATGTAACTACTGCTAAACCTATTAAACAACCTGGGATATTATGATGTGGATGTAACTACTGCTAAACCTATTAAACAACCTGGGATATTATGATGTGGATGTAACTACTGCTAAACCTATTAAACAACCTGGGATATTATGATGTAGATGTAACTACTGCTAAACCTATTAAACAACCTGGGATATTATGATGTAGATGTAACTACTGCTAAACCTATTAAACAACCTGGGATATTATGATGTGGATGTAACTACTGCTAAACCTATTAAACAACCTGGGATATTATGATGTGGATGTAACTACTGCTAAACCTATTAAACAACCTGGGATATTATGATGTAGATGTAACTACTGCTAAACCTATTAAACAACCTGGGATATTATGATGTGGATGTAACTACTGCTAAACCTATTAAACAACCTGGGATATTATGATGTGGATGTAACTACTGCTAAACCTATTAAACAACCTGGGATATTATGATGTGGATGTAACTACTGCTAAACCTATTAAACAACCTGGGATATTATGATGTAGATGTAACTACTGCTAAACCTATTAAACAACCTGGGATATTATGATGTAGATGTAACTACTGCTAAACCTATTAAACAACCTGGGATATTATGATGTGGATGTAACTACTGCTAAACCTATTAAACAACCTGGGATATTATGATGTGGATGTAACTACTGCTAAACCTATTAAACAACCTGGGATATTATGATGTAGATGTAACTACTGCTAAACCTATTAAACAACCTGGGATATTATGATGTAGATGTAACTACTGCTAAACCTATTAAACAACCTGGGATATTATGATGTGGATGTAACTACTGCTAAACCTATTAAACAACCTGGGATATTATGATGTAGATGTAACTACTGCTAAACCTATTAAACAACCTGGGATATTATGATGTGGATGTAACTACTGCTAAACCTATTAAACAACCTGGGATATTATGATGTGGATGTAACTACTGCTAAACCTATTAAACAACCTGGGATATTATGATGTGGATGTAACTACTGCTAAACCTATTAAACAACCTGGGATATTATGATGTGGATGTAACTACTGCTAAACCTATTAAACAACCTGGGATATTATGATGTAGATGTAACTACTGCTAAACCTATTAAACAACCTGGGATATTATGATGTAGATGTAACTACTGCTAAACCTATTAAACAACCTGGGATATTATGATGTAGATGTAACTACTGCTAAACCTATTAAACAACCTGGGATATTATGATGTAGATGTAACTACTGCTAAACCTATTAAACAACCTGGGATATTATGATGTGGATGTAACTACTGCTAAACCTATTAAACAACCTGGGATATTATGATGTGGATGTAACTACTGCTAAACCTATTAAACAACCTGGGATATTATGATGTGGATGTAACTACTGCTAAACCTATTAAACAACCTGGGATATTATGATGTGGATGTAACTACTGCTAAACCTATTAAACAACCTGGGATATTATGATGTGGATGTAACTACTGCTAAACCTATTAAACAACCTGGGATATTATGATGTGGATGTAACTACTGCTAAACCTATTAAACAACCTGGGATATTATGATGTAGATGTAACTACTGCTAAACCTATTAAACAACCTGGGATATTATGATGTGGATGTAACTACTGCTAAACCTATTAAACAACCTGGGATATTATGATGTGGATGTAACTACTGCTAAACCTATTAAACAACCTGGGATATTATGATGTGGATGTAACTACTGCTAAACCTATTAAACAACCTGGGATATTATGATGTGGATGTAACTACTGCTAAACCTATTAAACAACCTGGGATATTATGATGTGGATGTAACTACTGCTAAACCTATTAAACAACCTGGGATATTATGATGTAGATGTAACTACTGCTAAACCTATTAAACAACCTGGGATATTATGATGTGGATGTAACTACTGCTAAACCTATTAAACAACCTGGGATATTATGATGTAGATGTAACTACTGCTAAACCTATTAAACAACCTGGGATATTATGATGTGGATGTAACTACTGCTAAACCTATTAAACAACCTGGGATATTATGATGTGGATGTAACTACTGCTAAACCTATTAAACAACCTGGGATATTATGATGTGGATGTAACTACTGCTAAACCTATTAAACAACCTGGGATATTATGATGTAGATGTAACTACTGCTAAACCTATTAAACAACCTGGGATATTATGATGTAGATGTAACTACTGCTAAACCTATTAAACAACCTGGGATATTATGATGTGGATGTAACTACTGCTAAACCTATTAAACAACCTGGGATATTATGATGTGGATGTAACTACTGCTAAACCTATTAAACAACCTGGGATATTATGATGTAGATGTAACTACTGCTAAACCTATTAAACAACCTGGGATATTATGATGTGGATGTAACTACTGCTAAACCTATTAAACAACCTGGGATATTATGATGTAGATGTAACTACTGCTAAACCTATTAAACAACCTGGGATATTATGATGTGGATGTAACTACTGCTAAACCTATTAAACAACCTGGGATATTATGATGTGGATGTAACTACTGCTAAACCTATTAAACAACCTGGGATATTATGATGTAGATGTAACTACTGCTAAACCTATTAAACAACCTGGGATATTATGATGTGGATGTAACTACTGCTAAACCTATTAAACAACCTGGGATATTATGATGTGGATGTAACTACTGCTAAACCTATTAAACAACCTGGGATATTATGATGTGGATGTAACTACTGCTAAACCTATTAAACAACCTGGGATATTATGATGTGGATGTAACTACTGCTAAACCTATTAAACAACCTGGGATATTATGATGTGGATGTAACTACTGCTAAACCTATTAAACAACCTGGGATATTATGATGTGGATGTAACTACTGCTAAACCTATTAAACAACCTGGGATATTATGATGTAGATGTAACTACTGCTAAACCTATTAAACAACCTGGGATATTATGATGTAGATGTAACTACTGCTAAACCTATTAAACAACCTGGGATATTATGATGTGGATGTAACTACTGCTAAACCTATTAAACAACCTGGGATATTATGATGTGGATGTAACTACTGCTAAACCTATTAAACAACCTGGGATATTATGATGTGGATGTAACTACTGCTAAACCTATTAAACAACCTGGGATATTATGATGTGGATGTAACTACTGCTAAACCTATTAAACAACCTGGGATATTATGATGTAGATGTAACTACTGCTAAACCTATTAAACAACCTGGGATATTATGATGTGGATGTAACTACTGCTAAACCTATTAAACAACCTGGGATATTATGATGTGGATGTAACTACTGCTAAACCTATTAAACAACCTGGGATATTATGATGTGGATGTAACTACTGCTAAACCTATTAAACAACCTGGGATATTATGATGTGGATGTAACTACTGCTAAACCTATTAAACAACCTGGGATATTATGATGTAGATGTAACTACTGCTAAACCTATTAAACAACCTGGGATATTATGATGTGGATGTAACTACTGCTAAACCTATTAAACAACCTGGGATATTATGATGTGGATGTAACTACTGCTAAACCTATTAAACAACCTGGGATATTATGATGTAGATGTAACTACTGCTAAACCTATTAAACAACCTGGGATATTATGATGTGGATGTAACTACTGCTAAACCTATTAAACAACCTGGGATATTATGATGTGGATGTAACTACTGCTAAACCTATTAAACAACCTGGGATATTATGATGTAGATGTAACTACTGCTAAACCTATTAAACAACCTGGGATATTATGATGTAGATGTAACTACTGCTAAACCTATTAAACAACCTGGGATATTATGATGTGGATGTAACTACTGCTAAACCTATTAAACAACCTGGGATATTATGATGTGGATGTAACTACTGCTAAACCTATTAAACAACCTGGGATATTATGATGTGGATGTAACTACTGCTAAACCTATTAAACAACCTGGGATATGCTAAACCTATTAAACAACCATAGGGATATTGCCGAATTGAGGATGTAAGCTTCTGCATCAAAGCCTATTAAACAAACAACCAGGGGATATTTATGGTATAGATGGTAACAACTGCTAAACCTATTAAACAACACCAGGATATTGCAGTAAACCAGTTACAACTACCTGGGCCAAACCTATTAAACAACACAGGATTATTGCCAGTGTAGGTAACTACTGTAAACCTATTAAACAGCACAGGATATTATCATGTGGATGTTACTGCTAAACCTGGGTTACAGCCTTGGGATAATTATTGGATGTAAAGTAACTAACTGCTAAACCTATTAAACAGCAACCTGGGATATTATGATGTAGGATGCAACAACTGCTGAAACCCTATTAAACAAGCCTGGGATATTGCCAAGTTAACCCAGGATGTAACTACTACTTCAAACCTATTAAAACAGCCTACAGGATATTTATGATGTAGATGCTAACTACTGCTAAACCTATTAAACAAGCCTGGGCATATTATGAATGTGGATGCCAACTAACTGCTAACAAACCCTATTAAACAAGCCTTGCAGGATGACCCATGCAGTGTAGATGTAACTGCTACCTATTAAACAACCTGGGATGTGCAGTCCTGGATGCTTAAACTAACCTGGGCTACCTATTAAACAACACAGGATGGCTGCCAGTGTAGATATAACAACTGCTAAACCTATTAAACAACCTGGGATATTAGTCAGTTGTAGATGTAACTACTGCTAAACCTATTAAAGCAACCACAGGATATTATGATGTAGATGTAACTACTGCTAAACCTATTAAACAACCTGGGACAGGATGATATTATGATCATGTAACTGCTGCTAAAGCCTATTAAACAACCTGGGATATTATGACTGTAGATGTAACTACTGCTAAACCTCATTAAACAAGCCTGAGGGATATTATGATGTGGATGTAACAAGCTGCCCAAACCTATTAAACAGCAACCAGGGATATTATGATGTGGGATTGTAACTACTGCTAAACCTGACCAAACAAGCCTGGGATATTTATGATGTAGATGTAACTTACTGCTAGCCTATTAAACAACCTGGGCATATTGATGAATGTGGATGTAACTAACAGCCTAAACCTAGACCAAACAACCAGGGATATTATGAGTGTAGATGCCTGAAAACTGCACTGCTTCAAACCTATTAAACAACCTGGGAGGGTATTATGATGTAGGATTGCAACAACTCTAAGCCTGTTAAACAGCGCAGGATGATAGCAGTGTTGGATTGCAGCTGCAACCTGGGCTCAAGCCTATTAAACAACCTTGGGATAATTGCAGTGGATGTAACTGCACTAGTCCTATTAAAGCAAGCGCCAGGATATTGTAGGTGGGGATGTAACTGCTTGCCTACTGTTAAACAACCTGGGATATTGGTAGTGTAGATGCTAACAGCTGCTAAAGCCTATTAAACAAGCCAGGGATATTATGATGTGGATGTAACAACTGCTAAACCTATTAAACAGCACCAGGATATTAATGATGTGGATGTAACTACTAGCCTAACCTTACAAACCTGGGGATATTTATGATGTAGGATGTAAACTGCTACTAAAGCCTATTAAACAAGCCTGGGATATTATGATGTGGAGATGTAACTACTGCTAAAGCCTATTAAACAAGCCGCCAGGGATATTACCCTTAGTGTAGGATGTAACTACTGCTAAAGCCTATTAAACAACACAGGATATTATGGGATGTGGATTGTAAGCTTACTGCTGAAGGCTATTAAACCAACCTGGATGTTATGATGTGGATGCTTAGCTATAGACTATTAAACAACCTGAGGATATTATGGTATTGAATGTAACTAACTGCTAAACCTATTAAACACAACCAGGGGATGACATGATGTAGGATGTAACTACTGCTAAGCCTACACTTACAACCATGGGATATTGCCTGATGTGGATGCCAACAACTGCCTAAACATGTTAAACAACCTGGGATATTCTGATCCTAGATGTTAGCTTTAACAACCTGGGCCTATTACAGCCCAGGATATTAACAATTAATGGATGTAACCTACTGCTAAACCTGTTAAACAGCCCAGCCTGGGGATATTATGATGTAGATGTAACTAACTGCTAAACCTGTTAAACAACCTGGGATATTGCCAGTGTAGGATGCCAACTAACTACCTAAACCTATTAAACAAGCCAGGGATATTATGAACAATTAGTGGATGTAAGCTACTGCTAAACCTATTAAACAACCTGGGGATATTATGATGTAGGATGTAAGCTACTGCTAAACCTATTAAACAACCTACCAGGATATTGCCAGTGTAAGATTAACATAACTAACTGCTAAACCTCTTAAACAAGCCAGGGACATTGTTAATTAGAGTGTAGAACTAACTGCTAAACCTATTAAACAAACAACCTAGGGAATGTTATATGATCTGGGATGCTAACTGCTGCTAAACCTATTGCAAGCAACACCAGGATATGTAGTGCAGAAGATGCCAACTAACTGCACAAACCTGTTAAACAACTTGCCAGGATATTGCCAGTGTAGATGTAACTACTGCTACGACCTATTAAACAAGCAACCAGGGATATTATGAATTGTAGATGTAACTACTGCTAAACCTACATCAACCTTAGCAGGATATTGCCAGATGTGGAATTACTTAACTAACTACTGAAAGCCCTATTAAACAAACAGCCAGGGATATTGCAGTGTATGTGGATGTAACTACTAAACCTGTTAAACAGCAACCTGGGATATTGCCAGTGTGGATGTAAGCTAACTGCTAAACCACCTTACAGCAACAGGATATTATGATGTAGGATGTAATAACTACTGCTAAACCTATTAAACAACCTGGGGATATTATTGCCAATTGGAATGCCAACGATAACAAACCTATTCAAGCAACCTGGGATATTATGGATCTGGATGTTAACTAGCCTGGCATACCTTGTTAAACCAACCTGGGATATTGTAATTGGTATTGCCAGCTAACTGCTAAACCTATTAAAAGCAAGCAACCAGGGATATTATGAATTGTAGATGTAACTTAACTTACTAAACCTATTAAAGCAACCTGGGGATATTATGATGGATGGTAACAGCTGCTAAGCCTATTAAACAGCCTGGGGACACATGGTCCTGGATGTTAAACTAACCTGGGCTAAACCTATTAGAAACCAACCTGGGATATTATGATGGTAGATGCCAACCAGCTGCTGAAACCTATTAAACATAACCAGGGATATTGCCAGTGATAGGATGTAACTACTGCTAAGCCCTGTTAAACAACCTTGGGATCGGATATTGCAAGTTGTAAGGATGTAACTACTACTACGCCTATTAAACAACACCAGGATATTACCAGTGTAGGATGTAACTAACTGCTAAACCTATTATACAACCTGGGATATTGCATGATGTGGATGCCAAGCAGCTGCTAAAGCCTGGCCAAACAGCCACCAGGATATTGTTAATGATGGATTAACTAACCTGCTTAAACCTATTAAACAACCTGAGGGATATTATGATGTTAGATCTAAACTACCTGCTAAACCTATTAAACAACCTTGAGGGGATAATTATGAGTGTAGATGTAACTACTGCTAAACCTATTAAACAAGCCTGGGGATATTATTGCCAGTGTAGATGTAACTAACTGCTAAAGCCTATTAAACAACCTGGGATATTTATGATGTGGATGTAACTACTGCTAGAAACACCATTACAAGCCTAACACCATGGATGTGGATTGTAACTGCTAAACCTATTAAACCAAACCTGGGATATTGCCAATTGTGGATTGTAACTGCTGCTAAGGCCTAGACAACCTGGGATATTATGATTGTAGGATGTAAGCTACTGCTAGAGCCTACCAAAGCAACCTGGGCAGGATTGTGATTGTGGATGTAACTGGATGCTAAACCTATTAAACAACCTAGGATAGATGATGTTGAGTGGCTTATTTACTGCTACCTATTAAACAGCCTGGGATATTATGATATGGATGTAACTACTGCTAAACCTGTTAAACAACCTTATAGGATATTGCCAGTGTAGATTGTAACTACTGCTAAGCCTATTACCTTGAGGGATATTATGATGTAGATGCTGACTACTGCTGAAAGCCTATTAAACAACCTGGGATATTGGGTAGTGTGGATTGTAACTACTGGCTAGAAGCCCTGGTTAAACAACCTGGGATGGCCCAACAGTGTGGATGCAACTGCTGCTAAAACCTCATTAAACAAGCCTGGGTGGGATATTATGATGTAGATGTAACAAGCTGCTAAACCTATTAAACAACCTGGGGATATTATGATGTAGGATGTAACTACTGCTAAACCTATTAAACAACCTTGGGATATTATGCCAATTATGGAATTCAGCAACTACTGCTACCTATTGACAACCTGGGGATATTATGATGCTTGGATGTAACCTACTGCTAAACCTATTAAACAACCTGGGATTATTACTTAGTGTAGATGTAACTACTGCTAAAGCCTATTAAACAACCTGGGACATTATGATGCTTAGGATGTAACTACTGCTAAACCTATTAAACAACCTGGGATATTGTAGTGTAGGATGTAACCTACTGCTAAACCTATTAAATCAACCTTACAGGATGTATATTGATGAAGGATGTAACTACTGCTAAACCTATTAGCAACCTGGGAGATTACCATGATGTAGATGTAACTTACTGCTAAACCTATTAAACAAGCCTGGGGATATTATTGCCATGTGAATTAAGATGCAACTACTGCTAAACCTATTACAAACCTGGGATGCCTGGGATGATTGCAGATGTAACTACTGGTTACTATTAAACAGCCTGGGATATTACTTGATGTAAGATCCTAACTAACTGCTACCTGTTACAGGCACCAGGATTGTTAATGATGTAGGATGTAAGCTACTGCTAAACCTACAAGCAAACCAACCAGGGATATTATGATGTAGGATGTAACCTGCTGCAAAGCCTATTAAACAACACCAGGGATGGATATTATGATGTAGGATGTAACTACTGCTAAACCCTATTAAAGCAGCCACCAGGATATTGTGAATTGTAGAATTAGCAACTACTACTTAAACCTATTAAACAACCTGGGATATTGATGATGTGGATGTAACTACTGCTAAACCTATTAAACAACGCCAGGGATATTGCCAGTGGATGGATGAGCTACTGCTAAGGCCTGTTATTAAACAAGCCTGGGGATATTGCATGATGTAGATGTAAGCTAACTGCTAAACCTATTTAAACAAGCACCAGGGGATGATTATTGATGCTTAGGATTAACAACTAACTAACCTACCTTACGACAACCAGGGATCATTACTTGATGCAGATGTGACCTTTACTGCTAAACCTATTAAACAAGCCTGGGATATTACATGATGTAGATGTAACTAACTGCTGAAACCTATTAAACAACCTGGGATATTGATTGATGTAGGATGCCAACTACTACTAAACCTGACTTAAACAACCTTGGGATATTTACCAGATGTGGATGTAACTGCACCTAACTAACAAACCTATTAAACAAACCTGGGGATATTACTTGATGTGGATGCTAAACTAGCTGCTAAACCTATTATTACAACCTGGGATTATTATGATGTGGATGCCAACTACTGCTAAACCTATTAAACAACCTGGGGATATTATGTGATGTAGGATGTAACTGCTGCTACCTACAAAGCCCTAATTAAACAACCAGGGGATATTACCAGTGTAGGATGTAAACTGCTGCTAAACCTATTAAAAGCAACCTGGGATATTGGCCAGTGTAGGATGTAACTGCTGCTAGAGCCTATTAAACAACACCAGGGATATTGTGAATTATTAGGATGCAACTACTGCTAAACCTATTAAACAACCTGGGAGATGACCTTGATGTAGATGCCAACAACTGCACAAACCTGTTAAACAACCTAATATGGATTATTAGTGAGTAAGGATGTAACTACTGCTAAACCTAATTAAAGCAACCTGGGGATATTGCTAGTTGTAGGATCATAACTACTGCTAAACCTATTAAACAGCAACCAGGGATATTACCAGATGTGGATGTAGTAACTGCTGCTAAACCTGTTATTAAACAACCTGGGATATTATGATGTGGAATTAGTAACTAACTGCTAAAGCCTATTAAACAACGCCAAGGGATATTGCCAGTGTATGGATGTAACTGCTGCTAAAGCCTATTAAACAAGCCTGGGGATATTATGATGTAGGATGTAACTACTGCTAAACCTGTTACAAACAACCAGGCATATTGCTGCCAGTGCTTAGGATGTAACAACTTGGCTACCTACTTAAAGCCAACCTGGGATATTATGATGGGTAGATTGTAACTTCTGCTAGAATGCCTATTTAAACAACCATAGGATACCTTATGGTTGGAATGCCCTTTAATATAACCCTGTTACCAACCTGGGATATTAGCAATTGAGTAGGATGTAACCTACTGCTAAACCTATTAAACAAACAACCAGGGAGATTGGCCAAGTGATGGACCTTGCTTAACTACTGCTAGGCCTATTAAACAACCTGGGATATTTATGATGTAAGATGCAACAACTGCTAAACCTATTAAACAAGCCTGGGATATTGCCATGATACTTAAGATGCCAATAACCCTAACAGGTAAACCTGATTAAAGCAACCTTGGGATATTGTTAATTGATCTGGAATGTAACCTGCTAAACCTATTACCTGGTAAACGGCCAGGGATATTATGATGTTAGATGTTAACTACTGCTAAACCTATTAAACAACCTGGGATAGGATTATTGCCAATTAGTGGATGTACAACTACCTGCTAAACCTATTAAACAACCTGAGGATGATTATGATGTAAGAATTAACAACTACTGCTAAAGCCTATTAGTACAAGCCTGGGGATATTTATGATGTAGGATGCCAACTAACTGCTAAACCTATTAAACAAGCCTTACAGAGGGATATTATGAGTGTAGGATGCCAACTAACTACTAAATACCTAATTCAAACAACCTGGGATATTGCCATGATGTAGAATTAGTAACTACTGCTTAAACCTATTACCAGCAAACCAACCAGGGATATTATGATGAAAAGTGTAACTACTGCTAAACCTATTAAACAACCTGGGATATTATGATGTAGGATGTAACTACTGCTTAAACCTAGTTAAACAACCTGGGATGGGATTACCCATGATGTAGATGCGCAACTACTGCTAAACCTATTAAACAAGCCTGGGGATATTGTGATGTAGATGTAAATCAATACCACCCACCCACAACCTGGGATATTATGATGTAGGGATGTAACTACAGCTAAACCTATTAAACAACCTCCCGGGGATATTATGATGAGGGATGTAATTCCACTAAAGCTAAACCGCATTAAACAAGCCTGTGGGATATTATGATGCAGATGCAACCTAAGCACCAAACCATTAAAACAACCTGGGATATTATGATGTAGGACGTAACTACTACTGTAAACCTATTAAAACAACCTGGGATACATGGATGGGATAGATATAACTACCAAGCTAAAACCTATTAAACAACCTGGGATATTATGATGTGCAGATGTAACTTACTACCAAACCCTATTAAACAACCTCCATATTGAAGATGCGTAGGATGTAACTACTCACAAACCTATTAAAACAACCTGGGATATTATGATGTAGGATGGTAACTACTGCTACCTACCTTACACAAAACCCTGGGATATTATGATGTAGATGTAACTACTCAAGCAAACCTATTAAAACAACCTGGATACGGTTGATGTATGGATGTAACTACTGCTAAACCCTATTAAACAACCTGGGATATTATGATGTAGATGTAACTACTGCTGGGAAACCCTGTATTAAACAACCTGGGATATTATGATGTGATGTAACTACTGCATAAAACCCATACAAACAACCTGGGACATTAAGGATGTGGATGTAACGACTTACTAAAACCTATTAAACAACCTGGGATATTATGATGTAGAATATAACCTACTCACAAACCTATTAAAACAACTCCTGGGATATTATGAATGTAGGATGTAATCAACTACTAAACCTATTAAACAACCTGGATATTATGATGCAGATGTAACTACTGCTAAACCTATTTAAACAACCTGGGATATTATGATGCAGGATGTAACTACTAAGCTAAACCTTATTAAAAACAACCTGGGATATTACGATGTGGGATGTAACTACTGCTAAACCTATTAAACAACCTGGGATATTATGATGTGGAATGTAACTACTGCTGAAACCCTATTTAAACAAACCTGGGAGACATGGATGTAGGATGTAACAACTGCTAAAAACCTATTAAACAACCTTGGGACAGGATGTATGGGATATAACTACCAAGCTAAACCCTATTAAACAACCTGGGATATTATGATGTAGGATGTAAACTTACCACTGTCCTAAACCCATTAAACAACCTGGGATATTATGATGGATGTAACTACTACAAACCTCCTATTAAAAACAACCTGGGATATTATGATGTGGGATGTAACTACTGCTAAACCTATTAAACAACCTGCCTGGGATATTATGTGATGTGGATGTAATCAATGCATAAACCTATTAAAACAACCTGGGATATTATGATGTAGGATGTAACTAACTGCTAAACCTATTAAAACAACCTGGGATATTATGATGTAGGATGTAACTAACTACTAAACCCCTATTAAAAACAACCTGGGATATTATGATGTAGATGGTAACCATACTACAAACCCTATTAAACAACCTGGGATATTATGATGGAATGTAACTACTGCTAAAACCCTATTAAACAACCTGGGATATTATGATGTAGATGTAACTAACTACTAAACCCCTATTAAAACAACCTGGGATATTATGATGTAGGATGTAACTAACTACTAAAACCTATTAAACAACCTGGGATATTATGGGATGTGGATGTAACTACTACTAAACCTATTAAAACAATCCTCCTGGGATATTATGATGTGGATGTATCTGGTCATAAACCTATTAAAAACAACCTGATATTATGATGAAACTAAACCTACTTACAAACCATTAAACAACCCATATATTATGATGTAGGATGTAACAACTGCTAAAACCTAATTAAACAACCTGGGATGATTATGGGATGTACATGTAAATCTACTGCTAAACCTAATTAAACAACCTGGGGATATTATTGACGATGGATGTAACTACTACTAAACCCTATTAAAACAACCTGGGATATTATGATGTGGATGTAACTAATCGATAAACCTATTAAAACAACCTGGGATATTATGATGTGGATGTAACTACTGGCTAAACCTAATTAAACAACCTGGGATATTATTATGGGATGTGGGATGTAACTACTGCTACAAACCATTAAACAACCTATGGGATATTAAGGGGACGATGGATGTAATCTACTGCCTAAAACCTATTAAAACAACCCAGGGATATTATGGGATGCAGATGTAACAATCCGATAAAAACCTATTAAACAACCTGGGATATTAAGTGGATGTGGATGTAACTAACTGCTAAACCTATTAAACAACCTGGGATATTATTGAATGTGATGTATCTAACATGCTTAACCTATTAAACAACTCCCTGGGATATTTTGACGATGGATGTAACTACCTGCTAAACCCTATTAAACAACCTTGGGATATTATGATGCATGGATGTAACTACTGCTAAACCTATTAAAACAACCTGGGATATTATGATGGTAGATGTAATCTCATCATGCTTAAACCTATTAAACAACCTGGGATATTATGATGTGGGATGGTAACTACTGCCTAAAAACCTATTAAACAACCTGGGATATTATGATGTGGATGTAAAGCAACTAAGTAAAACCTATTAAACAACCTGGGATATTAAGTGATGTAGGATGTAACTAACTACTAAACCTATTAAAACAACCTTCCGGGATATTATGATGTGGATGCAACTACTGCTAAACCTATTAAAACAACCTGGGATATTATGATGTAGGATGTAACTAACTACTAAAACCTATTAAACAACCTGGGATATTATGACGTGGATGTAATTCATTAACTGCTAAACCTTATTAAACAACCTGGGATATTAATGGATGCAGATGTAACTACTACTAAAAACCTATTAAACAACCTGGGATATTATGGGATGTAGATGTAACTACTCAAGCTAAAAACCCTATTAAAACAAACCTGGGAGCATTACGGATGTAGATGTAACTACTGCTAAACCTAATTAAACAACCTGGGATATTATGGATGTGGATGTAACTAACTGCTAAACCTATTAAACAACCTGGGATATTATGATGGATGTAACTACTACTACCTATTAAAACAACCTGGGAGTATTAGTGATGTAGTGATGTAACTATCAAGCTAAACCTATTGGAAACAACCCTGGGTATATTATGATGTAGGATGTAAACTTACTACTAAAACCCTATTAAAACAAACCTGGGAGTATTATGATGTGGATGTAACTAACTGCTAAACCCATTAAACAACCTGGGATATTATGATGTGGATGTAACTTACATTGGCTAAACCTAATGAAAACAACCTGGGATATTATGCCATGGAATGCAACCTACCTGCCTAAACCTATTAAACAACCTTGGGATATTATGATGCAGGATGTAACTACATCAAGCAAACCCTATTAAACAACCTGGGATATTATGATGTGGGATGTAATCTACTACAAACCTATTAAAACAACCTGGGATACACATGTGGATGTGGATGTAACTACTTGCTAAACCCATTTAAAAACAACCTTGGGATATTATGAATGTGGATGTACAACTACTTCACAAAAACCTATTAAAACAACCTGGGGATATTATGATGTAGATGCAACTCACTGGCTAAACCTATTAAACAACCTGGGATATTATGAGATGTGGATGTAACTAACTGCTAAACCTATTAAACAACCTGGGATATTATGGGATGGGATGTAAACTCACTGCCTAAACCTATTAAACAACCCTGGGATTTATATTAATGTATTACTGGCAATGATAAAACTAATCAGATACAGTTGATAGATAATTCACTAACCAATGGGATAATTAATGATATTAGTAGATGGTAACAATCATACACCTGCTAAACCAATTGAGGATTAGATGAACCTGGGTAATTATTCATTAACGCTGATGGATATAAATTTCCGATATATGGATAAACCTTATTATCAACCATTGGCAACTATATTTTATGGGGATGTGGATAACCTAAACTTCAGATTGCCCAGATACCTATTGATGCAATTCCTCGGGCAACCCATTAACACCCAGATTAACATGAAGATAGATAACTAATCACAACTATTAACACCCTGAGATATATTAGATGCAATTGAACCTGGGCAACCATATTAACTTATAGATGATATGGATGCGAACTAACTTGCTAAACCTATTTAACAAT
>NW_027198247.1:0-5000 GCF_038502225.1 Cherax quadricarinatus
ATACCCAGGATAGTACCCAGGATAGTACCCAGGATAATACCCACGACAGTACCCAGGATATTACCCAGGATAGTACCCAGGATAGTACCCAGGATAGTAAGCAGGGTAGTACCCAGGATAGTACCCAGGATAGTACCCAGGATAGTACCCAGGATATACCCAGGATAGTACCCAGGATAGTACCCAGGATAGTACCCAGGATAGTACCCAGGATAGTACCCAGGATAGTACCCAGGATAGTACCCAGGATAGTACCCAGGATAGTACCCAAGACAGTATGCAGGATAGTACCCAGAATAGTACCCAAGACAGTATGCAGGATAGTACCCAAGACAGTATGCAGGATAGTACCCAGAATAGTACCCAAGACAGTATGCAGGATAGTACCCAAGACAGTATGCAGGATAGTACCCAAGACAGTATGCAGGATAGTACCCAAGACAGTATGCAGGATAGTACCCAGAATAGTACCCAAGATAGTATGCAGGATAGTATCCAGGATAGTACCCAGGATAGTACCCAGGATAGTACCCAGGATAGTACCCAGGATAGTACCCAGGATAGTACCCAGGATAGTACCCAGGATAGTACCCAGGATAGTACCCAGGATAGTACCCAGGATAGTACCTAGGATAGTACCCAGGATAGTACCCAGGATAGTACCCAGGATAGTACCCAGGATAGTACCCAGGATAGTACCCAGGATAGTACCCAGGATAGTACCCAGGATAGTACCCAGGATAATACCCAGGATAGTACCCAGGATAGTACCCAGGATAGTACCCAGGATAGTACCCAGGATAGTACCCAGGATAGTACCCAGGATAGTACCCAGGATAGTACCCAGGATAGTACCCAGGATAGTACCCAGGATAGTACCCAGGATAGTACCCAGGATAGTACCCAGGATAGTACCCAGGATAGTACCCAGGATAGTACCCAGGATAGTACCCAGGATAGTACCCAGGATAATACCCAGGATAGTACCCAGGATAGTACCCAGGATAGTACCCAGGATAGTACCCAGGATAGTACCCAGGATAGTACCCAGGATAGTACCCAGGATAGTACCCAGGATAGTACCCAGGATAGTACCCAGGATAGTACCCAGGATAATACCCAGGATAGTACCCAGGATAGTACCCAGGATAGTACCCAGGATAGTACCCAGGATAGTACCCAGGATAGTACCCAGGATAGTACCCTGGATAGTACCCTGGATAGTACCCAGGATAGTACCCAGGATAGTACCCAGGATAGTACCCAGGATAGTACCTATTAAGTTTTATTTGCATGGGAACAAATTTGTTGATATAATAAAATAGTACAAAAAAAATTAGAGTTTTGGAGATCCGTATTGAAGCTCAAGAATGACACATCCGATAGGCTTCAAATTTTTACCAGAGGTGTGTTTTCCTGACCATGAGGTTCACACTGCCACTGACTGCCATTAATCCCAATTTGCTATTTTTTCGAATAAAAAGATTTTAATTTTTATTCAATGACTAAGGAAAGCTTCTTCTGTTTGGCTTCAAAATATCATTGACGAAGCCTTTCATAATAATGATAATTTATAAGTTTAATCTGAATAGATGCAAATCTGAAATTTTTATGAAATACCTGAAACACTTGGAATTGTCGGAATCAGATGAATTGCTCGAGAATGGTTCTTCTGATATGCTTCAAACTTTTATCATTGGTGGGACTAATTAAAATGTTGGTGTATTTTAATAAGAAAAATTTTTAGTTAGTTCTGAGTTGTGTGGTTACTAATTTTGCCTTTTTTTTTTTTGCCAGTTTTACAATATTTGGAGTAAAAAATATTTTTTTATAGGACTGTAGAGAATATTGAATAGACTGTAAATGTAAAAAGCAAACTGGGAAAAAGTTCAAGGATTTATGGAATATTTAAGTTTAACGAGGGCAGACTTTTCTATTTTTCGGAAGATTTTCAGCTGCATTTTAGTTTGCATCTCTGTCTAAGCCAATTTTTACTGGAAAATAATTTCACTCTCTCCTACATACTCTAACCTAAGCCTCACTATCCACATAAAAGAATCTAAATTACTTAAGTAATCTAGTACCTATTCAATACACCTGCAACATTTGCAACATTGCTTCCCTATCCACCCAATCATATGCCTGTACTAAATTCAACAATTCAATGATAACTACCCTATCTTTATCTAAATACTGTTCACTTACATGTTGTTTTTTATTTATTATCACACTGGCCGATTCCCACCAAGGCAGGGTGGCCCGAAAAAGAAAAACTTTCACCATCATTCACTCCATCACTGTCTTGCCAGAAGGGTGCTTTACACTACAGTTTTTAAACTGCAACATTAACACCCCTCCTTCAGAGTGCAGGCACTGTACTTCCCATCTCCAGGACTCAAGTCCGGCCTGCCGGTTTCCCTGAACCCCTTCATAAATGTTACTTTGCTCACACTCCAACAGCACGTCAAGTATTAAAAACCATTCGTCTCCATTCACTCCTATCAAACACGCTCACGCACGCCTGCTGGAAGTCCAAGCCCCTCGCACACAAAACCTCCTTTACCCCCTCCCTCCAACCTTTCCTAGGCCGACCCCTACCCCGCCTTCCTTCCACTACAGACTGATACACTCTTGAAGTCATTCTGTTTCGCTCCATTCTCTCTACATGTCCGAACCACCTCAACAACCCTTCCTCAGCCCTCTGGACAACAGTTTTGGTAATCCCGCACCTCCTCCTAACTTCCAAACTACGAATTCTCTGCATTATATTCACACCACACATTGCCCTCAGACATGACATCTCCACTGCCTCCAGCCTTCTCCTCGCTGCAACATTCATCACCCATGCTTCACACCCATATAAGAGTGTTGGTAAAACTATACTCTCATACATTCCCCTCTTTGCCTCCAAGGACAAAGTTCTTTGTCTCCACAGACTCCTAAGTGCACCACTCACCCTTTTCCCCTCATCAATTCTATGATTCACCTCATCCTTCATAGACCCATCCGCTGACACGTCCACTCCCAAATATCTGAATACATTCACCTCCTCCATACTCTCTCCCTCCAATCTGATATCCAATCTTTCATCACCTAATATTTTTGTTATCCTCATAACCTTACTCTTTCCTGTATTCACTTTTAATTTTCTTCTTTTGCACACCCTACCAAATTCATCCACCAATCTCTGCAACTTCTCTTCAGAATCTCCCAAGAGCACAGTGTCATCAGCAAAGAGCAACTGTGACAACTCCCACTTTATGTGTGATTCTTTATCTTTTAACTCCACGCCTCTTGTCAAGACCCTCGCATTTACTTCTCTTACAACCCCATCTATAAATATATTAAACAACCACGGTGACATCACACATCCTTGTCTAAGGCCTACTTTTACTGGGAAATAATTTCCCTCTTTCCTATGTACTCTAACTTGAGCCTCACTATCCTCGTAAAAACTCTTCACTGCTTTCAGTAACCTACCTCCTACACCATACACCTGCAACATCTGCCACATTGCCCCCCTATCCACCCTGTCATACGCCTTTTCCAAATCCATAAATGCCACAAAGACCTCTTTAGCCTTATCTAAATACTGTTCACTTATATGTTTCACTGTAAACACCTGGTCCACACACCCCCTACCTTTCCTAAAGCCTCCTTGTTCATCTGCTATCCTATTCTCCGTCTTACTTTTAATTCTTTCAATAATAACTCTACCATACACTTTACCAGGTATACTCAACAGACTTATCCCCCTATAATTTTTGCACTCTCTTTTGTCCCCTTTGCCTTTATACAAAGGAACTATGCATGCTCTCTGCCAATCCCTAGGTACCTTACCCTCTTCCATACATTTATTAAATAATTGCACCAACCACTCCAAAACTATATCCCCACCTGCTTTTAACATTTCTATCTTTATCCCATCAATCCCGGCTGCCTTACCCCCTTTCATTTTACCTACTGCCTCACGAACTTCCCCCACACTCACAACTGGCTCTTCCTCACTCCTACAAGATGTTATTCCTCCTTGCCCTATACACGAAATCACAGCTTCCCTATCTTCATCAACATTTAACAATTCCTCAAAATATTCCCTCCATCTTCCCAATACCTCTAACTCTCCATTTAATAACTCTCCTCTCCTATTTTTAACTGACAAATCCATTTGTTCTCTAGGCTTCCTTAACTTGTTAATCTCACTCCAAAACTTTTTCTTATTTTCAACAAAATTTGTTGATAACATCTCACCCACTCTCTCATTTGCTCTCTTTTTACATTGCTTCACCACTCTCTTAACCTCTCTCTTTTTCTCCATATACTCTTCCCTCCTTGCATCACTTCTACTTTGTAAAAACTTCTCATATGCTAACTTTTTCTCCCTTACTACTCTCTTTACATCATCATTCCACCAATCGCTCCTCTTCCCTCCCGCACCCACTTTCCTGTAACCACAAACTTCTGCTGAACACTCTAACACTACATTTTTAAACCTACCCCATACCTCTTCGACCCCATTGCCTATGCTCTCATTAGCCCATCTATCCTCCAATAGCTGTTTATATCTTTCCCTAACTGCCTCCTCTTTTAGTTTATAAACCTTCACCTCTCTCTTCCCTGATGCTTCTATTCTCCTTGTATCCCATCTACCTTTTACTCTCAGTGTAGCTACAACTAGAAAGTGATCTGATATATCTGTGGCCCCTCTATAAACATGTACATCCTGAAGTCTACTCAACAGTCTTTTATCTACCAATACATAATCCAACAAACTACTGTCATTTCGCCCTACATCATATCTTGTATACTTATTTATCCTCTTTTTCTTAAAATATGTATTACCTATAACTAAACCCCTTTCTATACAAAGTTCAATCAAAGGGCTCCCATTATCATTTACACCTGGCACCCCAAACTTACCTACCACACCCTCTCTAAAAGTTTCTCCTACTTTAGCATTCAGGTCCCCTACCACAATTACTCTCTCACTTGGTTCAAAG
>NW_027198247.1:12500-47470 GCF_038502225.1 Cherax quadricarinatus
TTAATTTCTTGGCGTGCTTGACCAGATGTGTGTTCCAAACTGGTGCTGCATACTCCAAACTGAGGTGTCGGAGCGCTATTCTTAGGTTTGCCAGGCGTCCATATGATGCAGCAGTTATCTGGTTGATGTGCGCCTCAGCAGATGTACTCTGTGTTTATACTCACCCCAAGATCCTTTTCCTTGAGTGAGGTTTGCAGTCTTTGGCCACCTAACCTATGCTCTGTCTGCGGTCTTCTTTGCCCTTCCCTGATCTTCATGATTTTGCTTATGGCGGGTTAAAATCGAGGATCCAGTTGCTGGACTAGGCTTCAAGCCTGTCCAGCAACTGCCTGATCTTCATCCGTTTTATTCTCCGCATTAACTTCACATCATCTGCAAAAGAGGACACTTCTGAATATCCCTTCCGTCATGTCATTCTCATATGCCAAAAATAGCACTGGTCCTAAGACTGACCCCTGTGGGACCCCACTGGTCACAGGCGCCCACTCTGACACTCATGCGTGTGTACATGTTATACGAGATAATATTCTTAGAGAGCTTGCCACAAACAGTGCTACATGCACAGTATAATTACTTAGTGTTTAAATGCATTTAGACTGAACGCTGTAGCAAGACAATGAAAGGGACACATTGAGTGACGGATATGTTCAGCAACTGATTGCCAGGTATGTCAGTCTTGTGAGTGCCAGGTATGTCAGTCTTGTGAGTGCCAGGTATGTCAGTCTTGTGAGTGCCAGGTATGTCAGTCTTGTGAGTGCCAGGTATGTCAGTCTTGTGAGTGCCAGGTATGTCAGTCTTGTGAGTGCCAGGTATGTCAGTCTTGTGAGTGCCAGGTATGTCAGTCTTGTGAGTGCCAGGTATGTCAGTCTTGTGAGTGCCAGGTATGTCAGTCTTGTGAGTGCCAGGTATGTCAGTCTTGTGAGTGCCAGGTATGTCAGTCTTGTGAGTGCCAGGTATGTCAGTCTTGTGAGTGCCAGGTATGTCAGTCTTGTGAGTGCCAGGTATGTCAGTCTTGTGAGTGCCAGGTATGTCAGTCTTGTGAGTGCCAGGTATGTCAGTCTTGTGAGTGCCAGGTATGTCAGTCTTGTGAGTGCCAGGTATGTCAGTCTTGTGAGTGCCAGGTATGTCAGTCTTGTGAGTGCCAGGTATGTCAGTCTTGTGAGTGCCAGGTATGTCAGTCTTGTGAGTGCCAGGTATGTCAGTCTTGTGAGTGCCAGGTATGTCAGTCTTGTGAGTGCCAGGTATGTCAGTCTTGTGAGTGCCAGGTATGTCAGTCTTGTGAGTGCCAGGTATGTCAGTCTTGTGAGTGCCAGGTATGTCAGTCATGTGAGTGTCAGGTATGCCAGTTATATGAATGCAAGGTATGCCAATCATCTGAGTGTCAGGTATGCCAGTCATGTGAGTGCCAGGTATGTCAGTTACGTGAGTGCCAGGTATGCCAGTCATGTGGATGCCAGGTATGTCAGTCATGTGAGTCAATCATGTGAGTGCCAGGTATGTCGGTCATGTGAGTGTCAGGTATGCCAGTTAAGTAACTGCCAGGTATGTCAGTCATGTGAGTGCCAGGTATCTAAATCAAGTGAATCGCACAAGTAGACCAGATGAATGTCATGTGTGTAGACCACGAAGGTGTGGAAGACAGCTGGTTGTGGAAGACAGGAGGGGTGTGGAAGGCAGCAGGGTGTGGAATGCTGCAGGGTGTGGAGGGCAGCAGGGTGTGGAAATCAGCAGGGTGTGGAAGGCAGGAGGGTGTGGAAGGCAGCAATGTGTAGAAGACACCAGGCTGTGGAAGGCAGCAGGGCGTGGAGGGCAGTAGGGTGTAGAAGGCAGCAGGGTGTGGAAGGAAGCAGGGTGTGGAAGACAGCAGGGTGTGGAAGGCAGCAGGGTGTGGAAGGCAGCAGGGTGTGCAAGGCAGCAGGGTGTGGAAGGCAGCAGGGTGTGGAAGGCAGCAGGGTGTGGAAGGCAGCAGAGTGTGGAAGACAGCAGGGTGTGGAAGGCAGCAGGGTGTGGAAGACAGCAGGGTGTGGAAGGCAGCAGGGTGTGGAAGGCAGCAGGGTGTGGAAGGCAGCAGGGTGTGGAAGGCAGCAGGGTGTGGAAGGCAGCAGGGTGTGGAAGGCAGCAGAGTGTGGAAGACAGCAGGGTGTGGAAGGCAGCAGGGTGTGGAAGACAGCAGGGTGTGGAAGGCAGCAGGATGTGGAAGACAGCAGGGTGTGGAAGGCAGCAGGGTGTGGAAGGCAGCAAGGTGTGGAAGGCAGTAGGGTGTGGAAGGCAGCAGGGTGTGGAAGGCAGCATGGTGTGAAAGACAGCAGGGTGTGGAAGGCAGCAGGGTGTGGAAGGCAGCAGGGTGTGGAAGGAAGCAGGGTGTGGAAGACAGCAGGGTGTGGAAGACAGCAGGGTGTGGAAGGCAGCAGGGTGTGGAAGGCAGCAGGGTGTGGAAGGCAGCAGGGTGTGGAAGGCAGCAGAGTGTGGAAGACAGCAGGGTGTGGAAGGCAGCAGGGTGTGGAAGGCAGCAGGGTGTGGAAGGCAGCAGGGTGTGGAAGGCAGCAGGGTGTGGAAGGCAGCAGAGTGTGGAAGGCAGCAGGGTGGGAAAGGCAGCAGAGTGTGGAAGACAGCAGGGTGTGGAAGGCAGCAGGGTGTGGAAGGCAGCAGGGTGTGGAAGGCAGAAGGGTGTGGAAGACAGCAGGGTGTGGAAGGCAGCAGGGTGTGGAAGGCAGCAGGGTGTGGAAGGCAGCAGGGTGTGGAAGGCAGCAGGGTGTGGAAGGCAACAGGGTGTGGAAGGCAGCAGGGTGTGGAAGGCAGCAGGGTGTGGAAGGCAGCAGGGTGTGGAAGGCAGCAGGGTGTGGAAGGCAGCAGGGTGTTTAAGGCAGCAGGGTGTGGAAGGCAGCAGGGTGTGGAAGGCAGCAGGGTGTGGAAGGCGGCAGGGTGTGGAAGGCAGCAGGGTGTGGAAGGCAACAGGGTGTGGAAGGCAGCAGGGTGTGGAAGGCAGCAGGGTGTGGAAGACAGCAGGGTGTGGAAGGCAGCAGGGTGTGGAAGGCAGCAGGGTGTGGAAGGCAGCAGGGTGTGGAAGACAGCAGGGTGTGGAAGGCAGCAGAGTGTGGAAGACAGCAGGGTGTGGAAGGCAGCAGGGTGTGGAAGGCAGCAGGGTGTGGAAGGCAGCAGGGTGTGGAAGGCAGCAGGGTGTGGAAGGCAGCAGGGTGTGGAAGGCAGCAGGGTGTGGAAGGCAGCAGGGTGTGGAAGGCAGCAGGGTGTGGAAGGCAGCAGGGTGTGGAAGGCAGCAGGGTGTGGAAGGCAGCAGGGTGTGGAAGGCAGCAGGGTGTGGAGTGTGGACATCCGCCACCATCTTCCTCCAAGCCAATGATCGCAAGGAATTCAAGGAGTGTCGCTACTCAAAGGAAGAAACATTCCGATGCATTGTCGATATTTTGCAATATGACACAAGTCAAATACATCCTTGGATGGGTTGGACTGCCAGGAGGAGGAAGACTCTCTCTCTCTCTCTCTCTCTCTATCTGTCTCTCTTTGTCTGTCTGTCTGTCTCTCTCTCTCTCTCTGTTTCTCTCTCCCTCTCATAACATTTCCTAAGTAAGGATGCTGGACAAATATACATATAAACTTTTCATCATATTTATGCAGATGGTTTCATTAAACACGACTGTGTGTTTCAAATATAATTTATAACAGCAGAACAAGAACACCACCACACTACTCGCTGTGTGTGTGTGTGTGTGTGTGTGTGTGTGTGTGTGTGTGTGTGTGTGTGTGTGTGTGTGTGTGTGTGTGTGTGTGTGTTTGAAAGAGGACGCTGGGCCACTCTCTATCACTACCTAAATTCTTCAAGTCATCTTGATACAAGGCAACTCTCTCAGAGGTGTGGAAAGCAGCGAACCTAGTCCCAATATATAGGAAAGGGAACATATGAGGAAAAATATTTCCGCTACGAGTAAGATCGGGACTCCCAGGAAGAGAAGAGGAAAGAGAAAGACCCGAGCCGTGGCAGGATCACTCCTGACTCTCCTAAATGGGAGGAGACAAGGGTCTCCCAAACAAGATGGGGTCTCTTAGGGAATGCCATCAACCGCTGTTAACACTGAATAAATATACACTGTAATCATAGACTCCATCCCTAGCCAATATTAGAGGGACAAAGGTCAATATCCGATAATTATGAATGTTTGAGAAAGACCTTCGGTCCTTTTGAGAACCTCAGTCGTTCACGGCAGTATGGCACCCTCAAGTACCCCAGCAATAAGCTGCATTCAAAATGAGCCCAAACGAGTCAGTTCAAATCGATTCCCGTGGCTGAGGGTACCGGATAGACACTGGAAGCCGGGGCGAATGAGACTCAAAAAATTATTTCTCCCGATAATAAGTTAAACTGTAAACTACTGTGTCGCAGTGGAACGCACTACACTGAGAGACATTACGTTATGCTTCCTCACGAAGAAGACGCATGCGAATGCAACCAGGAAGTCACCAACCAACAAGAAAGACATATGAGTAGTTGGAAGGTAATCTCACGAACCTACCGGCAGGAAGTCACCACGCAAGCGGGTATTTGTGCGTTGACCCTGTTGTGGGTCGCTTTCCAAGGGGTGGTAGTTTACCTTAAATAGAGTTGGGCTTCGAAATGAACTGAGATAGGATAACAGCTCCTAGCCTGTAAAATTAATCTGCGTATAAAAAAAATCGATAATGGAGACGATAATCAGAAGAAGGATGAAGTACATGCGAAAAAGGGGTTTTATAGACAACAATTAGCACGCTTTTAGTGATGATAAAACCTGTTCCAAAAACTTGTTTAAGTTCTATGATAATGTAACAAAGCTAGGCAAGAAAGAGAGTGTGAGAGAGAGACATAAGTGGCTTGCTTATTCTTGGACTGTATTTTTTTTTCACAATACTAAAGAAACAGGCAGGAATAGCAGAGAAGGCACCTCAGTGCATAATGGAATAAATAACAGGAAGAAAACAAAGAGTGATTGCCCTGGAAGCTATGAAACATTGGAAAAGTGTGATAAGCAGGATTCCACAAGGATCAGTACTGCGACCTGTACTGTTTCTACTGCCTGTGAAGCAGGCTCAAGAGGGCTCAAATGGTCATTAACAAGGTCAAAACAAAGTGCGCTAGAGAATGGAAAATGTACAGAAGACAAAGGACCCAAGCAACTAAGGAGATTAGTCGACGAGCCTGAAACTAATAAGCACAGATAAGGAGGGGGGTCCCACGGCAAAACGAAAATGACATAGCCTCGAAAGCCAAATCTGACTCAAAGCTGGTGTACAGTCACATGAGGAGGAAAAAATAACAGTCAAGGACCAGGTAATCAGGCTGAGGAAGAAAGGAGGAAACATCACAAGATACAACCGAGAATTATGTGAAGAGCTTAATATGAAATTTAAACAAGTATTTTCAGTGGAGAGAAAAAGGACTCCAGAAAGCCGCAGTTGTTGTTTACACCAGCAAGTGCTGGACACAATACACGTAACCGAGGAGGTGAAGAGGCTGCTAAGTGAACCAGAAACCTCAAAGGCAGTGGGACTAGACAACATCTATCCATGGGTCCTGAGAGAGGGAGCATTGGAGCTGTGTATGCCACTAACAATAATCTTCAACATATCTGTCAAAACAGGGTGACTACTTGAGGAGTGGAAGACAGCAAACATAGTCCCAATTCTTAAGAAAAGAGACAGACATGCAGCAATAAACTCACTGACATGTATAGTGTGCAAAGTCATGGAGATCATCACAAGAGTGGTGAAGCACCTAGAAAGGAGTGAACTTATACACGACAACAAGCACGGTTTCAGGGAAAGGAAATCCTGTGTCACAAACCTATTGAAGTTTTATGACAGGGTGACAGCAGTAAGACAAGATAGAGGGAGGTGGGTAGATTACATTTCCTGGAATGCAAGAAGGCTTTCGACATAGTTCCACATAAGAGATTAATGAAAAAGCTAGAGAATGAAGCAGGTATAATAGGAAAGGCACTGCATTGGATCAGAGAATACCTAACACGAAGGCAACAATGAGTCATGGTACGTGACAGGTGTCAGAGTGGGCGCCTCTGATTAGCGGGGTTTCAAAGGGGTCAGTCCTAGGACCGGTGCTGTTCCTGGTATATGTGAATGACATGACGGAAGGGAGAGACTCAGAAGTGTCTCTGTTTGCAAACGATGTGAAGTTCAAGAGAAGAATTCAATCGGACGAGGACCAAGCAGTACTACAAAGGAATCTGAACAGCCTGCAAGCAACTGGCTCCTAGAGTTTAACCCCCCACCAAGCGCAAATTCATGAAGATTGGGGAAGGGCAAAAAAGACCACAGAGTACAGGTGGGGGTCTAAGAGGGCAAACTTCGCTCAAGGAAAAGAATCTTGGGGTGAGAATCATATCGAGCATATCTCCAGAGGTGCACATCAACCAAATAGCTGCTGCAGTATATGGGCCCCAGGCAAACCTACGAATAACGTTTCGACACCTCAGTAAGGAATCGTTTAAGACTCTGTGCACCGTGTACATCAGACCGATATTGGAATATTCAGCATCAGTTTGGAACCCACACCCGGTCAAGCACGTCATGAAATTAGAGAAAGTGCAAAGGTTTGCAACAAGACTAGTCTAGGAGATACGGGGTTTGCCCTACGAGGAGAGGTTAAGGAAAACTAACCTGACGACAATGGAGGATAGGAGGAATAGGGAGGACATGATAACGACGTATAAAATACTGAGAGGAATTGACGAGATAGATAAGAACAGGATGTTTTAGAGATGGGACACAGCAACAAGAGGTCACAATTGGAAGATGAAGACTCAGATGAGTCACAGGGGTGTTAAGAAGTATTTCTTCAGTCACAGAGTTGTCAGGAAGTGGAACAGTTTGGAAAGAGATGTAGTGGAGGCAGCGGTATGATAAAGCTCACAGAACAGGGAGATAGTGGTCCTAGTAGTGACCAGTGAAGAGGCGGAGCCAGGAGCTAAGACTTGACCCCTGCAACCACAATTAGGTGAATACGCACACACACACACACACATACACACACACACACACACACACACATACACACACACACAAACACACACACACACACACATACATACACACACACACACACACGCACGCACATGGAAGGCAAATCTTGTATCACAAACCTCCTGGAGTTTTATGACAAGGTAACAGAAGTAAGACACGAGAGAGAGGGTTGGGTAGATTGCGTTTTCGTAGACTGCAGGAAGGCCTTTGACACAGTTCCCCACAAGAGATTAGTGCAGAAGCTGGAGGATCAGGCGCACGTAAAAGGAAGGGCACTGCAATGGATAAGGGAATACCTGACAGGGAGGCAGCAACGAGTCATGGTACGTGAAGAGGTATCACAGTGGGCGCCTGTTACGAGCGGGGTCCCACAGGGGTCAGTTTCGCTCTACAGGAGCTTTATCAAGCTCCTGGAGAGCGAAACGTTGCCACAATAAATGTCACATTAGTTGCACTTGTGTCCTTTTACTTTACATTGAGGACATCACATATGAGAGTCCCCTAGGAGCTGGTGACAACGTGATTCTGTGCTTTGAATACATAGTAGAGTTGCAAGTGGAGAGAGTAACAGAAGTTGAATGGGAAAAGCCTGACTATAAAAGAGGGGACTACATAGGGTTGAGGAACTTCCTGCAGGAGGTTCCGTGGGACAGAGAACTGGCAGGAAAGCCAGTAAATGAAATGATGGAATATGTAACAACAAAATGCAAGGAGGCAGAGGAAACGTTTATTCCCAAGGGCAACAGAAACAATGGGAAGACCAGAACGAGCCCCTGCTTTACCCGACGGTGTAAGGAGGCAAAAACAAAGTGCAATAGAAAATAGAAAAAGTACAGAAGGCAGAGAACACATGAAAATAGGGAGATCAGTCGCAGAGCCAGGAACGAGCATGCACAGGTAAGGAGGGAGGCCCATCGACAGTATGAAAATAACATAGCATCGAAAATCAAGACTGACCCGAAACTGTTGTATAGCCACATCAGGAGGAAGACAAAAGTCAAAGACCAGGTGATCAGACTGAGGACAGGTGGAGAACTCACAAAAAATGATCAGGAGGTATGTCAGGAGTTAAACAGAAGATTTAAGGAAGTTTTTACAGTAAAGACAGGAAGGGCTGTGGGAAGACAGCACAGAAGGGAACATCAAGAAGGAATATACCAACAAGTGTTGGATGACATACGAACAACCGAGGAGGAGGTGCAGAAGCTGCTAAGTGACCTTCATACCTCAAAGGCGGTGGGACCGGACAACATCTTCCCATGGGTCCTTAGAGAAGGAGCAGAGATGCTGTGCTTGCCCCTAACCACAATCTTCAACACATCCCTTGAAACTGGGCAACTACCTGAGAAATGGAAGACAGCAAATGTAGTCCCCATATTTAAGAAAGGAAACAGAAATGAGGCACTAAACTACAGACCTGTGTCTCTGACATGTATAGTATGCAAAGTCATGGAAAAGATTATCAGGAGGAGAGTGGTGGAACACCTGGAACGGAACAAGATTATAAATGAAAACCAGCATGGGTTCATGGAAGGCAAATCCTGTGTCACAAACCTTCTGGAGTTTTATGACAAGGTAACAGAAGTAAGACACGAGAGAGAGGAGTGGGTTGATTGTGTTTTCCTAGACTTCAAGAAGGCCTTTGACACAGTTCCCCACAATAGATTAGTGCAGAAGCTGGAGGATCAGGCGCATATAACAGGGAGGGCACTGCAATGGATCAGGGAATACCTGACAGGGAGGCAACAACGAGTCATGGTACGTGAAGAGGTATCACAGTGGGTGCCTGTGACGAGCGGGGTCCCTATTCGCAGATGATGTGAAGTTGATGAGAAGAATTAATTCGGATGAGGATGAGGCAGGACTGCAAAAAGACCTGAACAGGCTGGACATGTGGTCCAGAAACTGGCTTCTCGAATTCAACCCTGCCAAATATAAAGTCACGAAGATTGGGGAGGGGCAAAGAAGACCACAGACAGAGTATAGGCTAGGTGGACAAAGACTACAGACGTCACTCAGGGAGAGAGACCTTGGGGTGACCATAACACCGAGCACGTCACCGGAGGCACACATCAACCAAATAACTGTTGCAGCTTACGGGCGCCTGGCAAACCTGAGAATAGCGTTCCGGTACCTTAATAAGGAATCGTTCAAGACAATGTACACTGTGTATGTTAGGCCCATACTGGAGTATGCAGCACCAGTCTGGAACCCACACCTGGTCAAGCACGTCAAGAAGTTAAAGAAAGTACAAAGGTTTGCAACAAGGCAAATCTCAGAGCTCAGGGGAATGTCGTACGAGGAAAGGTTGAGGGAAATCGGACTGACGACACTGGAGGACAGAAGGGTCTGGGGAGACATGATAACGACATACAGGATTCTGCGGGGAATAGACAAGGTGGACAGAGATAGGATGTTCCAGAGAGGGGACACAGAAACAAGGGGTCACAACTGGAAGCTGAAGACTCGGACGAGTCACAGGGACGTTAGGAAGTATTTCTTCAGTCATAGAGCCGTCAGGAAGTGGAATAGCCTAGCAAGTGAAGTAGTGGAGGCAGGAACCATAAGTTTTAATAAGAGGTATGACAAAGCTCAGGAAGCAGAGAGGGAGAGGACCTAGTAGCGATCAGTGAAGAGGCGGGGCCAGGAGCTGAGTCTCGACCCCTGCAACCACAATTAGGTGAGTACATTTAGGTGAGTACACACACACACACACACACACACACACACACACACACACACACACACACACACACACAAACACACACACACACACACACACACACACACACACACACACACACACACACACACACACACACACACACACACACGCACGAACACACTCACGACACACACACACACACACACACACACACACACACACACACACACACACACACACACACACACACACACACACACTCACACACAGGCTGAGGAAAAAATTCTGGAAGATCACAAGAAACTACCAAGAAGTATGTGAGGAACTCTACAAGAGATTTAAGGAAGTATTTACAGTGGAGACAGAAAGGAATCTAGGAAGACAAAACAGAGAGGGACACCAGCAAGGGATATACCAACAAGTGTTGGATGACATACACACAACCGAGGAGAAGGTGCAGAAGCTGCTATGTGAACTTGATACCTCAAAGGCAGTGGGACCGGAAAACATGTCTCCGTGGGTCATTAGAGAAGGAGCAGAGACGTTGTGTGTGCAACTAATCACAATATTCAACACATCCCTTGAAACTGGGCAACTGCCTGAGGTATGGAAGACGGCAAATGTAGTCCCCATCTTTAAGAAAGGAGACAGAAACGAGGCACTAAACTACACACCAGTGTCACTGACGTGTATAGTATGCAAAGTCATTGAAAAGATTATCAGGAGGAGAGTGGTGGAACACCTGGAACGGACCAAGATTATAAACGACAGCAAACACGGATTCATGGAAGGCAAATCCTGTGTCACAAACTTACTGGAGTTTTATGACAAGGTAACAGAAGTAAGACACGAGAGAGAAGGGTGGGTTGATTGCATCTTCTTGGACTGCAGGAAGGCCTTCGACAGAGTTCCTCTCAAGAGATTAGTGCAGAAGCTAGAGGATCAGGCACGTATAACAGGAAGGGCACTGCAATGGGTCAGAGAATACCTGACAGGGAGCCAACAGCGAGTCATGGTTCGTGATGAGATATCACAATGGGCGCCGGTGACGAGCGGGGTCCCTCAGGGGTCAGTCCTAATACCAGTGCTATTTTTGGTATATTTGAATGACTTGACGGAAGGGATAGGCTTAGAAGTGTCCCTGTTTGCAGATGATGTGGAGGTAATGAAAAGAATTATATCAAATGAAGATCAGGCAGGACTACAAAGAGACCTAGACAGGCTGGACACCTGGTCCAGCAACTGGGTCCTCGAATTTAACCCCACCAAATGCAAAGTCATGAAGATAGAGGAAGGGCGAAGAAGACCGCAGACACAGTATAGTCTAGGTGGCCAAAGACTGCAAACCTCACTCAAGGAGAAAGATCTTGAAGTGAGTATAATTCCGAGCAAATCTAAGATTAGCGTTCCGATACCTCAGTAAGGATTCGTTCAAGACTCTGTACACCGTGTACGCCAGTCCCATACTGGAGTATGCAGCACCAGTTTGGAACCCACACCTTGTCAAGCACGTCAAGAAATTAGAGAAAGTGCAAAGGTTTGCAACAAGGCTAGTTCCGGAGCTCAGGGGAATGTCCTACCAAGAAAGGTTAAGAGAAATCTGCCTGACGACACTGGAGGACCGCAGGGTTAGGGAAGACACTATAACGAGATTCAAAATACTGCAAGGAATAGATGAGGTGAACAGGGACAGGTTGTTCCAGAGATGAGACGCAGAAACAAGTGGTCAAAATTGGAATTTGAAGACTCGGATGAGTCAAAGGGATGTTAGGAAGTATTTCTTCTGCCATAGAGTTGTCAGGAAGTCGAACAGTCTGGCAAGTGTTGTAGTGGAGGCAGGAACCATACATAGTTTTAAGACGAGGTATGATGAAGGTCATGGAGCAGGGGGAGAGAGGACCCAGTAGCGGTCAGTGAAGAGGCGGGGCCAGGAGCTGAGTCTTGACCCCTGCAACCAGGAATAGGTGAGTACAAATAGGTGAGTACATACACTCACACACACACACACACACACACACACACACACACACACACACACACACACACACACACACACACACACACACACACACACACACACACACACACACACACACACACACACACACACACACACACACACACACACACACACACACACACACACACACTAGGGCTGCCAACATCTCACGCGTCTGCTTCCCTTGTTTTGTTTTCAGCCTCATTGATTATGTTGACACAGAGTGAATCACTGCTGGGGGATACCCAACCTGGCCCAGGGATACCCAACCTGACCCACGGATTACCTCAGCCTGGCCAGGTATTACCTCAGCCTGACTCTGAAATTATCTTAACTTAGCCAGAAATTACCTCAGCCTCGTCAGGAATTACCTCAGCTTTGTTAAGGGATTATTCCAGCGTGATTGACCGATTACCACAGCCTGTCACAGTAATTACCCCAGCCTTGTCGAGGAATTATCACAGCCTAGTCAAAGAATTACGTCAGCCTGGTCATGGAATCAGCATAATCAACAAATTACCTCAGCCTAGTTACGGAGTTATCACAGCCTGGTTATGGAATCACCTCAGCCTGAGCTGACCTCAGCCTAGCCGTAGAATCACTACTAGTTTTACGGTGGGATTACGTTCAGCCTTTGTGAGGGATTACAGGATTCTGACCGAGGGATTTCTCCCTGCCTGGCAGTAGGATTATCCCTAGCCTGACTTTGGGATTACGCCCAACATTCCCAAAGACTTATCGTCCCTCGGGACGTTACATTTCATATACAAAAATTATTTTAAATTATATTTTATGTGAAAATGTTCGAAACGTCAATAATTCAGTTATCCTTGACACATTTCTACCGTGGGAACGTTTCGTCAACATGTGGTTGCATTAATCCAATACAGAGAAAATCGGTTGAAGGTGTCAGTGCCCGATCAGCCGAGCTGTGGTTCGAACGTTGGATTGCGTGCAAGCACAGTCATAGGCTGGTTAATCAGGCCCTGATCTACTGGTAGGCCTGGTCAAGGAAGGGACAGCGGGGGCGTTAATTCCCCCGGAACGACCTCCAGGTATGCTGAAAAATGGTATAAAATACCGACAAGTTGGGTATCTTTATTACCGAAACGTTTCGCTCACACAGTAGGTTTCCCTAGTCAAACAGAGGCAGCAGGTGTAGTAGTGAATTGAAGATGATGTATCAGTCCATCAACCTTGGAGAAATAGTGTTTGAGGTGGTCAGTCCCTCAGCCTGGAGAAGAGTTCAGTTCCATGGTCTGGAACGATATCCAGGTAGGATGTATGAGGTAATCGGTCCCTTAGACCAGAGATGTTGTGGACTGAGACACTTATGCAACATATGGGAATCTTTATTAAGGAAACGTTTCACCACACAGTGGCTTCATCAGTCCAATACAAAGTAGAAATGGGTAAGGAGAAGAGGAGTTTGAGGCAATCAGTCTCTCAGCCTGGAATCGATTTCTACTTTGTATTGGACTAATGAAACCACTGTGTTGCATCATCTTCAACTTGTCGGTTTCAAAACCATTTATCACACAGAGATGTGCCCATTGCATCAGCCGTGAACTGAGCACATCTCTAGACTGAGAGACTGACTGACACAAACTATAGTTGATGAAATATTTCCACAATAAAAGCACCCAAGTGCTTCGCAAGTGTCTCATTCGTCTATTTGCAGATTCTCTAAGTCATTTATTTACTAACACAACTCAACAATTTACATCCTTCAGGGCACGTACGTTAACAACTCTCACGTTCCAGCTTTTTTAATATCATCAGAAGACATTTCATTAATCTATGTAATAAAAGCCTCAAGTTTCCTCGAGAAATTATTTAAGAAGAAGAGGCGGTGACAATGTATTAGCTCAGGAGTTTTAACCGGGAACCAAATAATGTGGGTATGGGACTCGTGGTCTGACCATTTTTAAGAAATGGTTGTTGTTAGATTAACCTATCAGTTGTTCTGCTGCTAGCTGTCCATATGTAAAGTAAACACCATGCTAATGACATCTTTTGAAGTCATAATGGTACCTCATAGGACGGGAGGGGTATGAGGGTATATTGGGCAATCCACTGGGTTCTAAAGGTAAAACTATCATGTAATACCAGGCCAAGAAAACTTTGTACCACAAGGTTAACTGTTAAGTAAGACCAGGCTAAGAAAACACTACTACAAGGTGAACTATTAAATAATGAGGCAAGAAAACTGTACCAGAGCGTATGCTATTATGTAATACTTTTCGAGGAGGTACATTGATGCTGGTGATGGCTCTTGATGCAAGGATTTGTAGCTGCCCTCCCATTCCTCATATCAGACCTGATTATCTCTGTCTTTCCACAGGCGCTTTATGAACCCTAAGGGTTTAATGCTTCCTCATGAACATAACCTCGCTGGTAATAATTTTGTATTGATTTGTAGTATGAAGTGAGCCATAGGGATATGCTGGCTCTGCCTTCTACTATCTACATCCTCAGTGGGAGTTGATTCTTGCAGCCTTTTACTCCTTACTCCCTTCTTCCTCAGCCTCAACACTCGCTCAGAGGTTAGTTGGTATTTTGCCATCGACTAGGGAAGGATGAGGGGCTAGGCTGCTTTGTTTACCTACCTACCTTCCTATACACACATTCTTAATGATACTTTTTGGGACTTAGAATTCCTAAACAATACTCAAATAACCCGCACATAAGAGAGAGAAGCTTACGACTCTTCGGTCCGACTTGGACCATTTACAATGTAACACTGATTTTTGTGTGACCTTGTAAATGTTCCAAGTCGGACCGAAGCGTCGTCTTAAGTTTCTCTCTTTTAAGTACAGGTTATTTGTGCATTGTTCCATTCACGATATTGTGCCTTTTTGTTCCAAACATTGTCTTGTGTCTTCAGTCAACGTCCATTGTGTGGACTCTGATTTCGAGAGCCTTGGTGGTCTATACATTATCATGTGTGTTGACTTGGTTTCAGGAAATGATTTTCAGTGTGTACTCAGTCGTTCGTTTTAACTATATTGTTGACTCTGCCTCAGGGAGCAAGGATCACCTCTTTATTGCTATGAGCATCCATAATAAATCACATTGCCTTGTAAATTGTCTCTAGCTGGAGTTGTTTGGTGTTGACTCAATCTCAGGAAAAGGTTTGCCTCTGCATACTTAGTAGTGAGTGGACTTAATATTTGCCTAGCTTTGTGAACTCAAGATTGGATGGACTTTGTCTCTTCCTAGTTGATGTCCACACACTGTGTTATGCACCTAAATGTAGTATTTGACTAAGATGGTCTCCTCGCATTTATGCTCTGTGTACAACTGAGGTCATGTGCTAGTCAGTGACATTTTAACTGAAGTTCGGCTCGTCAGAGTTTTATGTAATGTATCTTTTATATTTTCTGTCTAGTGTTGAACTTTGAATATTTATAATTTGTGGGTTGATTAACATAAATCTGACATACTGGTATTTGTTCAGTTATGTTTGTATGGTGACTACTCTTTCTCAAGCCATGGGTCAGTGGAATAAGAATTGAACATTAAAATGGTATAAATAATAAGAATTACAAGCCGACTGGCACACAAAAAAATTGCTGATTCAGTTACCACCATTGAGAACTTCTCACAGATCAAAGGAATAGAAAGAGAGGACATTAACCTTACACAATAAATGACAATAAGTACCATCATAAGTACTATAATGATCCACAACTATGCACTTTAATTCATGTAGCCAGAAGACTTGTTAAATTGTACCGTGAAAGTAGAACCCCAGACTTGCTCACAACCTTCCAAGCTGCACTAACAAATGCAAGGAATAGAAAACAAGAACCTAGGCAACAGGAATGGGAACAATTTGTTAGTGGGTTAAATAGATCTACCCCTTTAAATTTAACCTCGATAGATACAAATAAAATGAGGAAAAAAGTGGTAATGTTGTTCATTCCTTTCCTCTTGAAAAAGCAAATTACCTCATAAATAACTGCTGTAAAACATCCAGGCATGAAAATCTCCCATCTCATGTTAGAACAAACCTAGAGAGAACTTCTGAAAGTATCTTGAAGCTGATTTATTTTATGAGCTAAAATATTGATGAGAGTGATGCCTCTTCACAGAGTATGAATTAGTTAATGCATTATATAAACAAGGATCAACTGCTCCTGGAGACGATGGTATAACCTATAATATCCTCAGAACTCTAAGACATGTCCCTGATAATCCTTTGTTAGCACCGTATAACCTCAGTTTTGTAGATGAATGGTTCAGAGAACCGACATGTTGATAAATTATGGACTGATGAAGCCACTGTGTGGCGAAACGTTTCCTCAATAAAGATACCCAAGAGTTGCACATGTGTCTAATTTATCAACCTCAGTTACATTGAGGGAGTTCTTCCTACTTCCTGGACCAATAGTCTCATTATGTCTATCCCTGAAAATAAATGATATAAAATACCGACACAATGGAAACATAAACACTTATGCAGTTTAATGTGATCCTTTATTGACAACGTTTCGCCCACACATAAGAACATAAGAAAGGAGGAACACTGCAGCAGGCCTGTTGGCCCATACTAGGCAGGTCCTTTACAATCCATCCCACTAACAAAACATTTGCCCAACCCAATTTTCAATGCTACCCAAGAAATAAGCTCTGATAACTCTATCCACTCATATGCAAGTCCCACTCAAATCCAACCCCTCTCACTCGTGTATTTATCCAACCTAAATTTGAAACTACCCAAGGTTTTAGCCTCAATAACCCAACTAGGTAGACTGTTCCACTCATCAACTACCCTATTTCCAAACCAATACTTTCCTATGTCCTTTCTAAATCTAAACTTGTCTAATTTAAATCCATTACTGCGGGTTCTCTCTTGGAGAGATATCCTCAAGACCTTATTAATATCCCCTTTATTAATACCCATCTTCCACTTATACACTTCGATCATGTCTCCCCTCATTCTTCGTCTAACAAGTGAATGTAATTTAAGAGTCTTCAATCTTTCTTCATAAGGAAGATTTCTAATGCTATGTATTAATTTAGTCATTCTACGCTGAATGTTTTCTAACGAATTTATGTCCATTCTGTAATATGGAGACCAGAACTGAGCTGCATAATCTAGGTGAGGCCTTACTAATGATGTATAAAGCTGCAGTATAACCTCTGGACTTCTGTTGCTTACACTTCTTGATATAAATCCCAGTAATCTATTTGCCTTATTACGTACGCTTAGGCATTGCTGTCTTGGTTTAAGGTTACTGCTCACCATAACCCCCAAGTCCTTTTCGCAATCTGTATGGCTAAGTTCTACATTATTTAACTTATAAGTGCTAGGGTTATGGACACTCCCGAGCTTCAGAACCTTGCATTTATCTACATTGAACTGCATCTGCCACTTTTCTGACCAGGTATTGAGTTTGTCTAAATCCTCCTGAAGTTCCCTGATATCTACGTTTGAATCAATTATCCTACCTATCTTTGTGTCATCGGCGAATTTGCTCATTTCACTAGTAATTCCCTCATCAAGATCATTGATATATATTATAAACAACAACGGGCCCAAGACTGATCCCTGTGGAACGCCACTTGTTACAGATCCCCACTCGGATTTAACCCCATTTATGGACACTCTCTGCTTCCTGTCTGTGAGCCATGACTCGATCCACGAGAGCACTTTTCCCCCAATGCCATGAGCTGCCACTTTCTTTAACAGTCTTTGGTGCGGAACTCTATCAAAAGCCTTACTAAAATCTAAGTAAATAATATCAAATTCTTTATCGTGATCAACAGCCTCAAAAGCTTTACTGAAGAAAGTTAATAAATTAGTTAGACAAGAACGGCCTCTTGTGAATCCATGCTGAGTATCATTAATCAAGCTATGCTTATCGAGATGGCTTCTTATAATCTCAGCTATAATTGACTCTAGTAATTTGCCTACAATTGAGGTCAGGCTTATTGGGCGGTAATTTGACGGTAACGACTTGTCCCCTGCTTTAAAAATAGGAATTACATTAGCCATCTTCCACATATCAGACACTACACCTGTTTGAAGAGATAAATTAAAAATATTAGTTAATGGTTCACAGAGTTCCATTTTGCATTCCCTAAGAACCCTTGGGAAAAGCTCATCGGGTCCCGGCGACTTATATTGCTTCATTCGGTCTATTTGTTTCATAACCATTTCACTAGTGACTGTGATGTTACATAATTTATCTTCTTCAGGCCCACTATAAAAATTAATTACTGGAATATTGTTAGTGTCTTCCTGTGTAAAAACCGAGAGAAAATAATTATTTAAAATCGAGCACATTTCATTCTCTTTGTCAGTAAGATGCCCATAGTTATTTTTAAGGGGACCTATCTTATCTCTAACTTTTGTTCTATAGACCTGGAAAAAACTTTTTGGGTTAGTTTTCGAATCCCTAGCAACTTTAATTTCATAGTCCCTTTTAGCTTTTCTTATCCCCTTTTTAACGTCCCTCTTAATGTCAATATACTGATTCATAAGATGACCCTCACCTCTTTTGATACGCCTATAAATTCCTTTCTTATGCCCTAGTAGATATTTCAGCCTATTATTCATCCATTTTGGGTCATTTCTATTTGATCTAATTTCTTTATACGGGATAAACGTTCTTTGAGCAGCATGTATAGTGTTCAGAAAACTGTCATATTGATAGCTCTCTTCGTTACCCCAGTCAACAGATGATAAGTGTTCTCTAAGTCCAACGTAATCTGCAATTATTAACAAGGGTTTCCTTGTTCGCCAGAACCAAATCAAGAAGGTTATTTCCCCTTGTAGGTTCTGTCACAAACTGCTTCAACATTGAAAAAACATTCCTGCAACTACTTGCCTAATAAGTCATTCTGATTCTAAATTCCATTCAAGATTGATGGACTGACCACATCGACTCAAGGTTGAGGGACTGGATTACCTCATTCTCCTCCTGTTCTTCAACAATTTCCTTTGTCCGACTGATAAGCCCTGTGTGGCGAAACGTTTCCTCAATAAAGATCCAAGTTTGCACATGTGTCTAATTTATCACTCTCTGAATATGTGTTACCTCAGATTTAATACCCGTTTTTATGCAACAGTTCAAGTGATCTCGGACATACAGTGCCACCCCACCTCCCTTACCGATATTTCTATCTACTTGGAACAATTTAAAACCCTGAATGTGACATTCCGAAGGCATGTCCCGACTTTTGGAATTAAACCATGTCTCAGTGATTGCAAATACATCAATGTTACCTGCACTAGCAACTAATCTCAACTCGTCCATCTTATTCCTAGCACTACGGCTATTAGCATAATATAATTTTAAAGACCCTCCTTTCTCTTTACTCTTCCTGCTCGTAACTGTTTTTTCACTAAACCTATTACTGTCTTTGCCGCCTAGTGCCAATGGCTTTCCAATATCCGCCTCATTCTGCCTATTACTAGTTCCCCTAGAACTCATGGTATTACTACACTGGGACTTCACTGTATTCTCGCCAAAACTCATACCACTATCTATTCCTAGTTTAAAGCCCTTACAGCTCCCTCCACTGCCGTTGCCAGTGCCCCCACCCCAGACCTAGATAAGTGAACCCCATCCCTGGCATACATGTCATTTCTGCCATAGAAGAGGTCCCAGTTGTCAATGAATGTTACCGCATTTTCCTTACAGTATTTGTCCAGCCAGCAATTGACACCAATTGCCCTGGACAACCATTCGTTTCCAACTCCTCTCCTTGGCAAAATACCACATATGACAGGGTTCCCACCCTTCTTCCTAATTATCACTATTGCTGACCTATACCTGCTAGTCAGGTCCTCACTCCTTCGTCTGCCAACATCGTTGCCTCCCGCACTAAGGCAGATAATAGGATTGCTCCCATTACCTTTCATGATGTCGTCGAGACGGCTAACAATATCCCCCATCCCAGCCCCAGGAAAACATACCCTGTGCCTCCTTTTCATGTCCCGTAGACAAAAGGCCCTATCCATAAACTTAACCTGACTGTCTCCAACTATAACAATGTTCTTAGCTTCATTTGTGAAATTTGTCGTGACGTTCTTGATGGTCTTCACTGGGGCATCAAGGGATGTCTCACTCACGTCTGTCAATGCTCCCTTAGTGCTCGTTGTGACGTTCCCAGTAGACATCCCACATTCGTCTGGTAACACCGAAAATGGGTTGGAAGTCTCCACAGCAATCTTCTGGATCTTTGTTGTTTCCGCCACTCCAACAGACTTCTTGATTTTCAGCTTGGTTCCATGTTGGCCGGCCACTGACCAGGTTCCTCTCTTGACCTGAGGACTCACAACAGGAGGATTACTTCGAATCCTCTTGTTTTCCTCCGTCATTCACCGTATCTCAAGCTTAGCAACCCTAAGCTCCTCTTTCAGCTGCTGGTACAGTTGCTCAAGAGAGGACATTTTGTGCAGATTCATGGAGATTCACTGGACAGAACTTCACAGAGCTAAGTACACGTCACCACTAATCACTCACTAAGGCAACTGCACAAGAAGAAATAAGTAATAAATTACGAGAAGTTACCTACATTGATCGATCTAAGCAGGAGTCTACTAACAGGGTTGTAGCTGGTCTTGTTAAGTTTTGCATAATAATTAACAACTGAGCATGTACAATGCAAACTAAATTGTTTGCCATCCTAATGGATGAAGGAAAAGTATGTGTGTCTAGAATTATGAATAATATTAGCAGAGAAGTAAATAATGAAACTGAATGTTGTAGGAGTGAAACTAGAAGCCCGAGTAGATTTATAACCCACTATGATAACATGAACGTAGATAAGTAAACTTGTGTAGCAACTTGCAATGTGAACAGACTAATGCTGTAGCAGCCAGGCTTAGGATTGGTTACAAGTACTTATGGGGCTTTAGCAGACATATAGATGATGAAACCAAAAACTAAGCATATGGTTAGCCCTTTGGTCACTATTTTGAGCACTACTTACTTAATTGTCCGCTTGACGCAATGGGCTGGAGAGACGCTGGTCGTCCAGTGGGGCTCTAATGGCGAAAGGGGTTCTTGTCCAAGCAAAAAAGATGACTCTTGCAAAAAAGATGCAAAGGCCACGATGTCCTTTCCTCGCACACCGGTAAGAGAAACCGGGAGAGAAACATTCATTCCTTGAAGGTAAAGATGCATTGTTCAATGAGCTGCAAATCGCGTATCACTTGAAGTAGAGGAACGCCAGGAAAGAGCAACGTCGGTTCAAGTAATTCACCGTAATCATTGTCCCGGCTGCACTTGTATCAATGCCAAGTTGTCGAAATTCCAGAGTTCCTCTTTGATGTCGGTATTGGCTTGGGGACGCAGCTGGTCAGTGAGGAGGGAACATTTTCACACCGATCATGATTTATGAACTTCCGCTGTCCTTGGAAACATTTTAAGAGAACATTCGGAGCTAAGGAAGCACCCACTGAATGCTTCTCCAACCCGCCAGTTCTAGGATGTGGCATTGACATGCGAGGCGGAAAAGGCTGATAGATCGAGGATAACTCACGCCTTCCAGTGTCAGCTGTTCCTGGAACCTGAAGTGATGAAACACATCCCTTAATAAAGACAGTTTACAATCATACAGTAACTACCTTCACCATGAGAAAAGTTGTTAAAGAATGGGACACATGACACATTTGAAGAGCCGTAACTATCACAGTAACTATCACACCAAGATTACGCATGTATGTGTGTGTAGATCAGGGATGAGGTCAAAGAAACACGTTTATATACAGCTATAAATGCAAATACGGTGTACAAGGAAAAGATAAGAGTCACATATTTTTTTTTTGAGAGCCTTAGTTATAAATTAACATATAAATACGAAATCTACAAAAAAAATTAAAATACAGAAACAGAATGAACAAAAAGGCACAATACCGTAACTGGAACAATACACAAATAACCCGCACATAGGAAAGAGAAGCTAATAACGACGTTTCGGTCCGACTTGGACCATTTACAAGGCACACTAACACACACAGATGATGAAGCCAGTATGCAAAGGAGAGGGGAACAAGGACGGGAAAAAGAGAGGAAGAAAGAAGTGAAGAAGTAGTGGTAGTAGTAATGCTAGTAGTAGTAGTAGACCTAGTAGTGGTAGTTGTAGCAATAGTAATGGAGCAGTAATAGAAGTGACTATATCTAAGGACAAGGAAAAGGGCACAGTAGGAGAGCTAATGGCCTACAAGGGTGGGAACAAAAGCAAAGGGGGAGAGGAGAGGGAGGAACTGAAAAACAGAACACACCAAAGCAGAGGAAAAGAAAAAAATAGGGAGGGAGAAGACCTCGTCTTCCTCTCTTATACACAACTTTCCAAATATGAATCTTAGTCGTGGCTTTGTCTCTGTAGATGCCTTCTTTTCTCATTACATTTTTAAAAATCTTGAAACTTCAGAACACTCGTGACTTGATCTGATCTTTCTTCTCCTCCTCTTCATACTTCTTCTCCTTCCCTATTTTTCTTTGTCTTCTGTCTTTCTTTCTTGGTGTGTTCCGTAATTCAGTTTCTCCTCCTTCTGTGTTATTGGTCCCCGCAGTTTCCCTTCCGCCAGTCTTTAGGCCATCCGCCCTCCTAAACTGCTCCTTTTTATTGCCTTAGACTTACTCCACTTCTACTACTACTACTACTACTACTCCATTAATATTACTACTACAACCACCACTACCACTACTTCTACTACTATTGCCTAGCTTCACTCCCTGTTCTACTACTATTCCCGTACTTACTGCCACTATTACCTCTGCTACTACTTCCACTACCAGCATTACCTCTACCACTACTTCTTCACTTGCTCACTTTTTCCCATCCTTATCCCCCCCCTCTCCTATATATACTGGCTCCCTCACCTTCATGTGTTAGTGTGACTTGTAAATGGTGCAATCGAACATAAACGTGACGAGCTTCTCTCTATGTACAGGTTATTTGTGTACATAAAATACAAATACAAAGCGTCAAGAACAAATCAAATACGAGCCCCAAGAAATAAAATCCAGCTAGAAACAGATATACATTTTATACTTTGCACGCAGTTTGAAGAAAAATAAATTTTAAAATATTCTTAGCCACTTGTAAAGAAACTTAAGATGTTATGAGGTTTATGGCGTTCTATCCTTGAGGGAGTTTATCAGTCTCAAGTGACAAGTGATGAGATTCCTTGGTGAAGGAAAGGTCATCTTAATAAAATGCTATGTACTTGTATTATACAGTAAGATTCCTGTTGCTGTATAATACAATTGACATACAGTGTGATTTACAGTGTGATTTACATGCTGTCACTCTTTCTCTCAAAAAAGGTGGTAAGGTGATGGCTCAGAAATTAGTACAAGGTCATGTTGTACATGCCAGGTATAATGGTCACCCTGGAAATAGTCAAAAAGCTTAGCAACGTAAATTATTTAGTACGCACGCCTGATACGAAGGCAAATAAACATATTTACCACGTTAATCAACTCATGGGCTGCTACTCTTGCACTCTACCTCCTACGACTGTACTTCTTATGTTAGAGGAAGATGACGTCACTCTACCTGACGTCTCTAGAGGAACAGAAGTGCGTTTAGAAAATTCAGTGACACTGCAATCACTTCATAATTTTCTTAGAAACTTTGACACAGATAAACCTGGTGACAGAACAGATGATACTTGAAAATCTATGTAACTTTATTGGGGTTCCTAAACTCTGTACTCTTGGTGTGCATAATGTGGATGTACAGGTTACATCTCTTACAAAGCAATCTCTTATAAGATGAATCCCACAAAGCACCAAGCACTGATGAAAGAAGTGGACTTCCTTTGCTATAACATGGGCCAATAGAACACAATAGTCCTTGGGCTTTATCTTGCTTATTTGTACCCAAACCTGACTGCAGTGTCAGGATGCTACCGATTATTGTAACTTAAATGTCGTTACCTTACCAGATGGATACCCTTTGTCATGCGAATTAATAAGAGTGTCTTGAGCACTCTACGTTAGCCGATTAGATCTCCTACGTGGATATTTTCTAGTTCCGCTTACTGAGTGTGCTCAAGACGTCTCTGCATTCATTGTTCAAGACGAATTGTGTATCTCGTCACTCCCGAAACAGGCAGATAGAAGTATGGCTGAGACGACCAGAGCGAGAGTTACAACACAGTTTTCCATGAGGCAAAGGTGTTGGTGGATCACTGAATTATATGAGTTACGGTAGCCATGTGGATACGCTGTCCTGCTTTGACAAGCTGGGAAGAATTCAGACGAGTGTTCGGGAAATATTCAAGGTGAATTTAAGGAAATAATCGTAATCATGGTGGAGGATGGAGAAGCTGTTCAGAGATTTTTGCCGAGAAGTATAGACTCAAACTGAGGAAGTTAAGTGTATATTACTCTGAGGTTACAAATGGTGACTAACACCGAGAAGCATGTGAGCAAGACACAAGCAGTCACTAGTTAGCGAATATGCGTCTGTCTTCAGTATATTAAGCTTTACACCAGAAAAAACTTGACCTGGTATATGATGAAGGTTTCCAGTAACGGAATTTCAGGCTGAGTCAGCAATTTTCTCATAAGAATACTTGCCATCTGCAAGTCCCAGCAACTGATTAAATGATGAAACATGCCAGTGAAGTAACAGTAAAACGACACGAGTATCTGCGGGAGTTAGTCAAACGCGGGTTACATCTCCGCAGACTTCTACATCTCCGCTCGCCGTAAAGAGCTTACATATAAAATATACAGGGACGGTAGACGAGCCTCCTGTCCCTACACATGTAAGCTCTGTGACAAAGAGAAGGCACACGATAATTACCATTATACAACTGAGTGTCTAGCTGTCAATGACTGTCTGCCTGGTGGAATAATGGGAACTTAGGAACTATGAGAACACTTGCCTTGCTCTGGGGTACCTGGTAATGTCCTCTATGTCTATTCTAAATTTACCAGCACTCATTAGCAGCCTAGTGATGCCCCAGTTGTATGCAAGTGAATACTATGTAACTATATATGTATTTGTATGTGAACTGCGTTTGCATGTACTCTGAGTCCATATATGTATATGTATATGCATACATGTACTCACCTAATTACCTAGATGTGGTTGCAGGGGTCGAGTCACAGCTCCTGGCCCCCCTCTTCACTGGTCGCTACTGGGTTACTCTCCCTCAACCGTGAGCTTTATCATGCCTTTTCTTAAAGCTATGTATGGATCCTAACTCCACTACATCACTGCTCAGACTATTTCACTTCCTGACAACCCTGTGGCTGAAGAAATACTTCCTAACATCCCTGTGATTCATCTGAGTCTTCAACTTCCAACTGTGTTCCCTTGTTGCTGTGTCCCATCTCTGAAACATTCTGTCTCTGTCCACCTTGTCGATTCCTCTCAGTATTTTATATGTCGTTTTCACATCACCCCTATTTCTCCTGTCTTCCGGTGTTGTCAGGTCGATTTCCCTTAACCTCTCCTCGTAGGACATACCTCTTAACTCTGGGCCTAGTCTTGTTGCAAACCTTTGCACTTTCTCTAGTTTCTTTACGTGCTTGGCTAGGTGTGGGTTCCAAACTGGTGCCGCATACTCCAATATGGGCCTAACGTACACGGTGTACAGGGTCCTGAATGATTCCTTATTAAGATGTCGGAATGCTGTTCTGAGGTTTGCTAGGCGCCCATATGCTGCAGCAGTTATTTGGTTGATGTGCGCTTCAGGAGATGTGCCTGGTGTTATACTCACCCCAAAATCTTTTTCTTTTAGTGAGGTTTGTAGTCTCTGGCCCCCTAGACTATACGTGTGTGTGTGTGTGTGTGTGTGTGTGTGTGTGTGTGTGTGTGTGTGTGTGTGTGTGTGTGTGTGTGTGTGTGTGTGTGTGTGTGTGTGTGTGTGTGTGTGTGTGTGTGTGTGTGTGTGTGTGTGTGTGTGTGTGTGTGTGTGCGTGTGTGTGTGTGTGTGTGTACTCACCTAGTTGTACTCACCTAGCTGTAGTTGCAGGGGTCGAGTCATAGCTCCTGGCCCCACCTCTTCACTGGCCTCTACTGGGTCACTCTCCCCGCACCATGAACTTTATCATACCTCTGTTTAAAGCTATGTATGGATCCTGCCTCCACTACATCGCTTCCCAAACTATTCTACTTCCTGACTACTCTGTGGATGAAGAAATACTTCCTACCATCCCTGTGATTCATCTGTGTCATCAATTTCCAACTGTGTCCCCTTGTTGCTGTGTCCCATGTCTGGAACATCCTGTCTTTGTCTACCTTGTGAATTCCTCTCAGTATTTTATATGTCGTTATCATGTCCCCCCTATCTCTTCTGTCCTCCAGTGTCATCAGGTCGATTTTCCTTAACCTCTCCTCGTAAGACATTTCCCTTAGTTCTGGAACTATTCTTGTTGCAAACCTTTGCACTTTCTCTAGTTTCATTACGTGATTGGCTAGGTGTGGTTTCAAAACTGGTGCGTGTATGTGTGTATATATATATATATATATATATATATATATATATATATATATATATATATATATATATATATATATATATATATATATATATATATATATATATATATATATATATATATATATATGAATGAAATAATATCAAAATATGCAAAAGAACCACTCCGGAAAAATAATGAACCTCCAAGCGCTTTCGTGATTTCTCACATTAAGAAGGTCCTTGATAATGTGAGAAGTCACGAAAGCGCTTGAAAGTTCACTATTCCTTTTCATAGTGGTTTTCATACAAATGTATGTGTATTTATGCATATATAATACTTTGGTTGGATATATAACGGCATTCCTTTTTCTCTTCTTCCGTTCTTTCTTTCTTTCCTCTGCTTCCTGTGTATAATTTATTTTACCTCCGCTCTGGAATGGAGATATCTTCATAAAAGTTCTGTATCTCCTGTGTATGGAATAAGGTATCATAAGAGATGGCATTTCCCAAGTGATAGTAACTCCAGATTTGCTGGAAGGAAACATTTGAAGCTGTCGTAGCTAATGAACCAATAATGAAATGCTCCATTTATACCTCAATGCTCCATGTATACCTCAATGCTCCATGTATGCCTCAATGCTCCATGTATACCTCAATGCTCCATGTATGCCTCAATGCTCCATATATATCTCAATGCTCCATGTATACCTCAATGCTCCATGTATACCTCAATGCTCCATGCATACCTCATTGCGCCGCTGAAGTCTTTCAGCTCAGACTTACAAATTTCAACACCTTTCTTGAGCCTTAGTATGCCTGATGGTATATGACAGAGAACCATAGCTAGCCTTTACTTCCACAATGTAATTATCATACAGAACAGGGCAGTTAGAAAAAGTTAGAAAAAAAAATCATGCTAGAGGTCTGTGAGTATATCAACATTCGTGTATAATTTATAAATGCAGGGTATATACACCGAAGGGGCGTATATCTTTAAGTGTATATACACCGAAGGGGCGTGTATCTTTAAGTGTATATACAACGAAAGTTTACTTTAATTCCAGTTTTATGGATTAATGTTTTCTAATTGAAATATGGTCGATTGGCTCAAATTAATTCAACCATCCAGGAATAGAAGTCCCAGTACACCGGGAAGACCGCTAAACAGCTGAGGGGTCGAACTGGTGAACACTTGGGCAAATCACTCACAACAGGACAACTGCTGGATAAATTCATCAGAAATCATGCGACGTGGCATTCATGATCCTGGCCAGTTATTCCTAAATTATCCTCCCAGCACACATATGTCTCCCTGTGCAGAACTTCATAAAGTAGCACGAGTCACATGTGAACAGTTTTATTAAATCGTATAACTTGATAAAGTTTTGTACATAGAGAAACAGAGTCACCATAAAAACCTCGTACTGCAACGTGTGTCTCAACTACTTTCAGTATTATGTCACTGGGATCCAAGTATGGATCTTTATTCCGAGTTCCAAGTGATCAGGTCCCAGAGAGTTTCCGATCATTTTTTTAGGACTAACAGAAAATCTCCCGAATGTTTACCATTCTGATGCATTTATATAAATCATAGCTTCAGGCTCATTACACATCGAAAGCAAATATAACATAGCATAACCAAATCTTCAAAAATATGTGCTCTTAATTAGTAGTTGTAATTTATATTACAACTACTATTAAGGCCAAAGACTGTTAAGATGCAACTCTTAGATCTCTCACTTAAATCAACGTTCCAGTTTTTAGGATCGTCTTCAAGAGCGCTACTCCTCGCTGAAGGAACTTCTGTAAAGTAGTATGTCTGGAATGGGCAGATACGTGAGCACGAAGGTTTGGGTGAGACGGACCTGACTTAGTATGGGCTGCGTACTCAAGTGCTTCTCCTTTACCCATAAATTTATGCATGGTTCCAACACAATGGTTGCGATACCAGTACACTGCATCACAGTCAAGGCCGTTACGAATTTTTCACAGAGATATTCATCACGTTTTCAAAATGAGTCTGAATCATGGATATTAATGCTTTTGAATAAATAACAAAAAAGGCACAATACCGTGACTGGAACGATACACAAATAACCCGCACATAAAAGAGAGAAGCTTACGACGACGTTTCGGTCCGACTTGGACCATTGACAAAGTTCAGACTGAGCCTGTCTGAACTGTTGTAAACATTACAAAGTCTCAGTGGTTGAGATTCACCAAGAAGTTAACATTAAATTTCATTCGTGGACCTCAAGTCATTTTCGTTCACAGTGTAACACCCTGTGTACGTTTCCTCTGTGTAACACGTCGTGTACACTTACTCTCACAAAGTAACACCTGGTGGATGTTTCTTATCACAATTTAGCACTTCGTGTAGGTTTTCTTTGTAATATTTCCTGGACATTAACTCTCGTAGTGTGATATCTCGTGTACATCTTACTCAGCTACATTGTTCTGTTCAGGAACAATCTCTTGCTCCAGCTGTTCAGGAACAACCTCTACCTCTTGCTCCAGCTGTTCAGTAACAACCTCTACCTCTTGCTACAGCTGTTCAGTAACAAGCTCTACCTCTTGCTCCAGCTGTTCAGTAACAAGCACTACCTCTTGCTCCAGCTGTTCAGTAACAAGCTCTACCTCTTGCTCCAGCTGTTCAGGAACAACCTCTACCTCTTGCTCCAGCTGTTCAGTAACAAGCTCTACCTCTTGCTCCAGCTGTTCAGTAACAAGCTCTACCTCTTGCTCCAGCTGTTCAGGAACAACCTCTACCTCTTGCTCCAGCTGTTCAGGAACAACCTCTACCTCTTGCTCCAGCTGTTCAGTAACAAGCTCTACCTCTTGCTCCAGCTGTTCAGTAACAAGCTCTACCTCTTGCTCCAGCTGTTCAGGAACAACCTCTACCTCTTGCTCCAGCTGTTCAGGAACAACCTCTACCTCTTGCTCCAGCTGTTCAGTAACAAGCTCTACCTCTTGCTCCAGCTGTTCAGTAACAAGCTCTACCTCTTGCTCCAGCTGTTCAGTAACAAGCTCTACCTCTTGCTCCTGCTGTTCAGGAACAACCTCTACCTCTTGCTCCAGCTGTTCAGGAACAACCTCTACCTCTTGCTCCAGCTGTTCAGGAACAAGCTCTACCTCTTGCTCCAGCTGTTCAGTAACAAGCTCTACCTCTTGCTCCAGCTGTTCAGTAACAAGCTCTACCTCTTGCTCCAGCTGTTCAGGAACAACCTCTACCTCTTGCTCCAGCTGTTCAGGAACAACCTCTACCTCTTGCTCCAGCTGTTCAGGAACAACCTCTACCTCTTGCTCCAGCTGTTCAGTAACAAGCTCTACCTCTTGCTCCAGCTGTTCAGTAACAAGCTCTACCTCTTGCTCCAGCTGTTCAGGAACAAGCTCTACCTCTTGCTCCAGCTGTTCAGTAACAACCTCTACCTCTTGCTCCAGCTGTTCAGGAACAACCTCTACCTCTTGCTCCAGCTGTTCAGGAACAACCTCTACCTCTTGCTACAGCTGTTCAGGAACAACCTCTACCTCTTGCTCCAGCTGTTCAGTAACAAGCTCTACCTCTTGCTCCAGCTGTTCAGGAACAACCTCTACCTCTTGCTCCAGCTGTTCAGGAACAACCTCTACCTCTTGCTACAGCTGTTCAGGAACAACCTCTACCTCTTGCTCCAGCTGTTCAGTAACAAGCTCTATCTCTTGCTCCAGCTGTTCAGGAACAACCTCTACCTCTTGCTCCAGCTGTTCAGGAACAACCTCTACCTCTTGCTCCAGCTGTTCAGTAACAAGCTCTACCTCTTGCTCCAGCTGTTCAGTAACAAGCTCTACCTCTTGCTCCAGCTGTTCAGGAACAACCTCTACCTCTTGCTCCAGCTGTTCAGGAACAACCTCTACCTCTTGCTACAGCTGTTCAGGAACAACCTCTACCTCTTGCTCCAGCTGTTCAGGAACAACCTCTACCTCTTGCTCCAGCTGTTCAGTAACAAGCTCTACCTCTTGCTCCAGCTGTTCAGGAACAACCTCTACCTCTTGCTCCAGCTGTTCAGGAACAACCTCTACCTCTTGCTCCAGCTGTTCAGTAACAAGCTCTACCTCTTGCTCCAGCTGTTCAGTAACAAGCTCTACCTCTTGCTCCAGCTGTTCAGGAACAACCTCTACCTCTTGCTCCAGCTGTTCAGGAACAACCTCTACCTCTTGCTCCAGCTGTTCAGTAACAAGCTCTACCTCTTGCTCCAGCTGTTCAGTAACAAGCTCTACCTCTTGCTCCAGCTGTTCAGTAACAAGCTCTACCTCTTGCTCCTGCTGTTCAGGAACAACCTCTACCTCTTGCTCCAGCTGTTCAGGAACAACCTCTACCTCTTGCTCCAGCTGTTCAGGAACAAGCTCTACCTCTTGCTCCAGCTGTTCAGTAACAAGCTCTACCTCTTGCTCCAGCTGTTCAGTAACAAGCTCTACCTCTTGCTCCAGCTGTTCAGGAACAACCTCTACCTCTTGCTCCAGCTGTTCAGGAACAACCTCTATCTCTTGCTCCAGCTGTTCAGGAACATCCTCTACCTCTTGCTACAGCTGTTCAGGAACAACCTCTTGCTCCAGCTGTTCAGGAAGAACCACTTGCTCCATCTGTTCAGGGACAACCTCTTGCTCCAGTTGTTCCGGAATAACCTCTTGCTCCAGCTGTACAGGAAAAACCTCTTGCTCCAGCTGTGCATGAACAACCACCTGCTCCAGCTGTTCAGGAACAACCTCTTGCTCCAGCTGTACAGGAACAACCTCTTGCTCGAGCTGTACATGAACAACCACCTGCTCCAGCTGTTCAGGAACAACCTCAACCTCTTGCTCCAGCTGTACAGGAACAACCTCTTGCTTCAGGTGTACATGAACAACCACCTGCTCCAGCTGTTCAGGAACAACCTCAACCTCTTGCTCCAGCTGTACAGGAACAACCTTTTGCTCCAGCTGTACATGAACAACCACCTGCTCCAGCTGTTCAGGAACAACCTCAACCTCTCGCTCCAACTGTTCAGGAACAACCTCTTTCTCCAGCTGTTTAGGAACAACCTCTTGCTCCAACTGTTCAGGAACAACCTCTTGCTCCAACTGTTCAGGTACAACCTCTTGCTCCAGCTGTTCAGGAACAACCACTTGCCCCACCTGTTCAGGAACAACCACTTCCTCTAGCTGTTCAGGAACAACCACTTGCTGCAGCTGTTCAGTAACAACCATTTGCTCCAGCTGTTCAGGAACAACCACTTGCTCTAGCTGTACAGTAACAACCTCTTGCTCCAGCTGTTCAGGAACAACCACTTTCTCCAACTGTTCAGGAACAACCATTTGTTCCAGCTGTACAGTAACAACCACTTGCTCCAACTGTTCAGGAACAACCACTTGCTCCAACTGTTCAGGAATAACCATTTGCTCCAGCTGTTCAGGAACAACCACTTGCTTCAACTGTACAGTAACAACCACTTGCTCCAACTGTTCAGGAACAACCACTTGCTCCAACAGTTCAGGAACAACCACTTGCTCCAACTGTTCAGGAACAAACACTTGCTCCAACTGTTCTGGAACAAACACTTGCTCCAACTGTTCAGGAACAATCACTTGCTCCAACTGTTCAGGAACAACCACTTGCTCCAGCTGTTCAGGAACAACCACTTGCTCCAACTGTTCAGGAACAACCACTTGCTCCAACTGTTAAGGAACAACCTCTTGCTCCAACTGTTCAGGAACAACCACTTGCCCCAGCTGTTCAGGAACAACCACTTCCTCTAGCTGTTCAGGAACAACCACTTGCTGCAGCTGTTCAGTAACAACCATTTGCTCCAGCTGTTCAGGAACAACCACTTGCTCTAGCTGTACAGTAACAACCTCTTGCTCCAGCTGTTCAGGAACAACCACTTGCTCCAACTGTTCAGGAACAACCACTTGTTCCAGCTGTACAGTAACAACCACTTGCTCCAACTGTTCAGGAACAACCACTTGCTCCAACTGTTCAGGAATAACCATTTGCTCCAGCTGTTCAGGAACAACCACTTGCTTCAACTGTACAGTAACAACCACTTGCTCCAACTGTTCAGGAACAACCACTTGCTCCAACAGTTCAGGAACAACCACTTGCTCCAACTGTTCAGGAACAAACACTTGCTCCAACTGTTCTGGAACAAACACTTGCTCCAACTGTTCAGGAACAATCACTTGCTCCAACTGTTCAGGAACAACCACTTGCTCCAGCTGTTCAGGAACAACCACTTGCTCCAACTGTTCAGGAACAACCACTTGCTCCAACTGTTCAGGAACAACCTCTTGCTCCAACTGTTCAGGAACAACCACTTGCCCCAGCTGTTCAGGAACAACCACTTCCTCTAGCTGTTCAGGAACAACCACTTGCTGCAGCTGTTCAGTAACAACCATTTGCTCCAGCTGTTCAGGAACAACCACTTGCTCTAGCTGTACAGTAACAACCTCTTGCTCCAGCTGTTCAGGAACAACCACTTGCTCCAACTGTTCAGGAACAACCACTTGTTCCAGCTGTACAGTAACAACCACTTGCTCCAACTGTTCAGGAACAACCACTTGCTCCAACTGTTCAGGAATAACCATTTGCTCCAGCTGTTCAGGAACAACCACTTGCTTCAACTGTACAGTAACAACCACTTGCTCCAACTGTTCAGGAACAACCACTTGCTCCAACAGTTCAGGAACAACCACTTGCTCCAACTGTTCAGGAACAAACACTTGCTCCAACTGTTCTGGAACAAACACTTGCTCCAACTGTTCAGGAACAACCACTTGCTCCAACTGTTCAGGAACAACCACTTGCTCCAGCTGCTCAGGAACAACCACTTGCTCCAACTGTTCAGGAACAACCACTTGCTCCAGCTGTTCAGGAACAACCACTTGCTCCAACTGTTCACGAACAACCACTTGCTCCAACTGTTCAGGAACAACCACTTGTTCCAACTGTTCAGGAACAACCTCTTGCTCCAGCTGTTCAGGAACAACCACTTGCTCCAACTGTTCAGGAACAACCACTTGCTCCAACTGTTCAGGAACAAACACTTGCTCCAACTGTTCTGGAACAAACACTTGCTCCAACTGTTCAGGAACAATCACTTGCTCCAACTGTTCAGGAACAACCACTTGCTCCAGCTGTTCAGGAACAACCACTTGCTCCAACTGTTCAGGAACAACCACTTGCTCCAACTGTTCAGGAACAACCTCTTGCTCCAACTGTTCAGGAACAACCACTTGCCCCAGCTGTTCAGGAACAACCACTTCCTCTAGCTGTTCAGGAACAACCACTTGCTGCAGCTGTTCAGTAACAACCATTTGCTCCAGCTGTTCAGGAACAACCACTTGCTCTAGCTGTACAGTAACAACCTCTTGCTCCAGCTGTTCAGGAACAACCACTTGCTCCAACTGTTCAGGAACAACCACTTGTTCCAGCTGTACAGTAACAACCACTTGCTCCAACTGTTCAGGAACAACCACTTGCTCCAACTGTTCAGGAATAACCATTTGCTCCAGCTGTTCAGGAACAACCACTTGCTTCAACTGTACAGTAACAACCACTTGCTCCAACTGTTCAGGAACAACCACTTGCTCCAACAGTTCAGGAACAACCACTTGCTCCAACTGTTCAGGAACAAACACTTGCTCCAACTGTTCTGGAACAAACACTTGCTCCAACTGTTCAGGAACAACCACTTGCTCCAACTGTTCAGGAACAACCACTTGCTCCAGCTGCTCAGGAACAACCACTTGCTCCAACTGTTCAGGAACAACCACTTGCTCCAGCTGTTCAGGAACAACCACTTGCTCCAACTGTTCACGAACAACCACTTGCTCCAACTGTTCAGGAACAACCACTTGTTCCAACTGTTCAGGAACAACCTCTTGCTCCAGCTGTTCAGGAACAACCACTTGCTCCAACTGTTCAGGAACAACCACTTGTTCCAGCTGTACAGTAACAATCTCTTGCTCCAGCTGTTCAGGAACAACCACTTGCTCCAACTGTTCAGGAACAACCACTTGTTCCAGCTGTACAGTAACAACCACTTGCTCCAACTGTTCACGAACAACCACTTGTTCCAGCTGTTCAGGAACAACCACTTGCTCCAACTGTTCAGGAACAACCACTTGTTCCAGCTGCACAGTAACAACCACTTGCTCCAACTGCTCAGGAACAACCACTTGCTCCAGCTGTACAGTAACAACCACTTGCTCCAACTGTTCAGGAACAACCACTTGCTCCAGCTGTTCAGGAACAACCACTTGCTCCAACTGTTCAGGAACAACCACTTGCTCCAACTGTTCAGGAACAACCACTTGCTCCAACTGTTCAGGAACAACCTCTTGCTGCAGCTGTTCAGGAACAACCACTTGCTCCAACTGTTCAGGAACAACCACTTGTTCCAGCTGTACAGTAACAATCTCTTGCTCCAGCTGTTCAGGAACAACCACTTGCTCCAACTGTTCAGGAACAACCACTTGTTCCAGCTGTACAGTAACAACCACTTGCTCCAACTGTTCACGAACAACCACTTGTTCCAGCTGTTCAGGAACAACCACTTGCTCCAACTGTTCAGGAACAACCACTTGCTCCAACTGTTCAGGAACAACCACTTGCTCCAACTGCTCAGGAACAACCACTTGCTCCAGTTGTACAGTAACAACCACTTGCTCCAACTGCTCAGGAACAACCACTTGCTCCAACTGTTCAGGAACAACCACTTGCTCCAACTGTTCAGGAACAACCACTTGCTCCAACTGTTCAGGAACAACCACTTGCTCCAACTGTTCAGGAACAACCACTTGCTCCAACTGTTCAGGAACATCCACTTGCTCCAACTGTTCAGGAACAACCACTTGCTCCA